>NW_026895681.1:0-172809 GCF_033153095.1 Gastrolobium bilobum | reverse complement strand
TATAGGTTATCTATTTATCAGTCATTCAATGATTCAAACACCAACATGACAATCTTACATAGTAACTTAAATCCAAACAACATGTATTGTGTATGTGTGTATAGAATATGAATTCATTAACTATGCATACATACTACCAGCATAAGTTCACTACCACATTTATAAGCATGACATAGGAAACTGAGCATCAAAGTAATCTAGCCATACATAAAGCAAATAACCCAAATTCTGAAAAACCAATATATAATTCAGTGTTGATATAATGTATTACTAAATCAATAAGACAATGTTGATATATATGTACATATATATATATATATATATATATATATATATATATATATAAAATTTCTTCATTGGTTATTTCAAGTTCTTTTCAACCTTTTAAATCAAGCCAGAATAGAAGCACCAGGTGAGTTGACTCGAGTCAACTCAAAAAACGTGAAAAAGATTTTTTTTTCATAAAGAAAAAAATAAGAAGAGGAATTTCAATTGTTGTATTCATGTGTAGGCATGAAATTTTTTCCAGAAATTGAAACTTTTTAATATTTCTTCATTCTTGAATGACAGAGAACAAAAAATAATATAATAACCAAAACGAGGATTTTAGAACATTGTATACAAAAACAAAAGAAAATGAGTGAGAACAGATGAAAATAAATTGGAGCCAACCTGATTATTCAACAGTGTTACGTTAAGGATTCGGTGATCAGTTTCAACTTTCAAGAAAAGAATGAATGACACAAGGACTGAGATTGCAAATAGCAATGTAGAATCTACTGATATGAGAGTTTCTGAAGCTACTATAATGGGTGAGAGAGAGATTTTAAGGTACAAAATAGAGATATCAGGAAAAAAAAAAACAGGTGAGTCATTTAAATTTACCTCGAAAAGGGTTCAGTCCAATCAGCAATAAATGCCTTTTCGTTTTGCCTCTTTTGAAATTTTAATGATACGATGTGTTTTTTTTTTAGATTTTTATTTTATGATAAGAAACAAAAAAAACCGTCCTTCTGGAGTTCCTGATATACACAGAGTTGACCGTGTGTTTAGGGAGTCAACAAATTTGACCCAGAGATGACCTTTTATTTCCTATTTATTTCAAGGGAAATCCTAATTTTGTTTGAATGGAAGGTAATCTTAATAAATTAAAACCAAATCTCTAATTTGATTTATGATTGTGTTTTAAAAATTGGGAAGATTCTGATATGATAATATTTCCTGATTTGTAATTTTTGTCATTATTATCCGATAAGCGGTTATAAAAATTATATATCTCTTGGTAGTTAATCATTATGATAATGAAAGCAATAAAAAGGAAAAAAAATTAAAACATTATTATTTTAATAAAAAATTCCGAAAATATTAATATTTTGAATCATTTTACAAAAACACTCTCCCTCAAATAAAGCAAGTTTGTTCCCTCAAAATCGCCCAAAAAAGAAGAGACATGGTTGGCCTTTATAAATCTCATTTTTTTTCACTTTTCATGTGACAATCTAATACATTATCTATATATTAATTTTAATCATCTGAGGTAGAAATAGTATTATATAAATATCAATGCAATGCAAAATAGATTGTTTCAAAACAGAAAAAGCCGGTGGTCCTTACTTTTAGAACAACATGAAAACGTTATTAAAAAAAAAAAGAGGTTATTCAAAACAAAAACAAAAAACAACAATGTGAAAACTGAAAAGTCCACTAAGATAACCTATCAAATGTTGTTAAGAACGAGATCTTACCTAAAATTGGAAAGAAGTAAAAAGATCAAATTGCAAGATCGACATGGACAGTAAAATCCTAACTGTATATATAAAATATTAAAATTACATTAATATATAAAATCATATTATATTATATATATATATGTTAACAATTAATCCAAATTAATTCAAATATATACAATAACCATTATTCCAAATCATCATTTAATTAAAAATAGGCTAAAATATAAGTTACTCCCTTGAACTTTGATCATGTTTTAAATTACCCTATTGTACTTTTAATTGTTTCAATTAACCTCCTATACTTTATAATTGTTTCAAATCAACAATTCTGTTAATTTTTACAAACTCTGTTAAACCTCTTCATATGTCCTATGCCCCAAATCTAAAAAATTTCTTCTCTCTTTTCTTCTATGTTCTCCCATCTAGTAGTTGAATAACGAGTTAAAGACTATGCACAAGAAAACAACATAGTATTCTGAAATTAATTTAGTCGACTAGTGATGAATTCAGATCCAGTTTTTGCATTTTTCCTAACCACGGCATTCGTGTCAGCCAAGAGTGAAGATTAAGGACTTACTGTTTAGAAAATTAACAAGCGGGGAGGAACAACATCTGGATGTTTCTCAATAGATTATTTCATTGATTAGACCTAGGTTCATTGTCCATAAGAATCTAGTTTATGTTGGTGTCAGTGACTCAGTGACCATAGACTGAAAAGCAAAATCATGCCCTCTCATTTATTCCCCCCCTTCTCCATTCTGCATTATTATTTGAAGTTTCAGAACAATTATTTGTTCTTGTTACAGCCACGTGAAAGAGAGTTTGAATAGTATTTTAAATTTGAACAATCATTTTTAAGTTTTAGGAGCCATAAGTTGTTATAGATCCACATGAAAGGGAGTTTGTATCAGAGAAGATTAAAATAGAAGAAAAGAGAGAGACGAAATTTTTTAAATTTGGGACTTAGGGCAGGTGAGAAAATTTAACAGAGTTTGTAAATTTTTTAACAGAATTGTTGAATTGAAACAATTATAAAGTATAGAAGGTTAATTGAAACAATTAAAAGTACAAAGAGATAATTGGAAACATGGTCAAAGTTCAAAGGGGTAACTCATATTTTAGCCTTAAAAATATGAAATTATAAAGAATAGTTTAATAATTATTATTTTATTAATTATACAAAAAAAGAATTCTGCTAATTCCAATAAAAGAAAAATAATGAGATTGAAAGTCAAAATTTGTATTGGAATATTTTAAAAACAAAAGATAAGATTGAACAATGTTGTGTAGGTGTATGGTGGTCTGTTCGCATTCTTGTCTGAAGCTACACGTTTTCCTCTATATTCAAAAATGATCATACGCGTCTTCCTCTCTGCTTCAACTCTACTGTGTATCTGTTCTCTCTTTCCCTTAAAAAAAAATCAACTTTATCTCTTCAAAGTTGATGATGACCTCTGTTATCGATGTGAAAAAAAAAATATAGTAAATTTAAGATTCTTCCTCTCTGTTCAAAAATTTTTCTCTCTTTGTGGATCTGAAACTACAAGCATTTCAATATGCTAATTAACTATAAAACTAATCTTTTAATTATAAGCCGGCAAAAAAAAAAAAAGTTATGTTAGCTTAGTGAGGTTAAGTTGCTACAAAAGCAATTCTTTGTCGTTTTGCTCAGCCAAACAAAGTTATGTTACCACCAAACTTCAAACGATGAAAACAATAATTTGGAACCCTATTGTTAAGAAGAAAAAAAAAAAAAGGCAGGAAACGATATAAACAAATTCATTTACTCATTAGTCTTATCTTATTGAACATTGACTCAACTAGTAACAATAGCATTGCATAATTATAACTGATATAGAGAAAGAAAGAAAGGAAAAAGAACCTTAATTTGGACAAAGCAAGAACGAGGGCGGCGCTGGAATAGAGAGATGATACTCAAAGGGGAGTCTCAGTCGGTGATAGTAGATGCGCTGACTCACTGAATCTCACCAACGAAACGATTAAACATTGAAAATTTAGAAACGCTGATTATATAATAAGTCCTCGAGGCTGAAGCAAAACCAAAACCAAAATCTCAATTTAAGGATTCCAAATTATATAAATAATATTCTGATAATATAATGGTATTTGATTACAATTTTAACGTCTGCTTTTAAAAAATAACAAAATCAATATTTGTTTATCCTAATTATTTTGAAAAACAAACCATTAAAAGCTTAATTTCCGGATTTACAAGATCTTGGCGAGAGAAGTCCGAATTCTAATAGGATTATTATACATTGATATGGGGAAAATTGTGATAATATATTTTTATATAATTGTTATGTCTACGAGGATGTTTTGACTTTTGAGTGATTAATATTAGGAATTAATTTGATTTATGAATAAAATCTTTTATTCAAAAAGATTTGAAAGGGAATGATTCAATTTTGAGATTCTTCTAATTTAAAATCTATATTTTCAATCAAAAAAAATTGTTGCATAAAGTTCGCTTAAATTTTATTAGATTTAAGTGAATCTGATTTTATTTTAACATGCTTATGTCAGGTATCTTAAATATGAGATTTGATATTTAAAGTAATTCAAATCTTTCTTTTTTTTATCACGAATTATAAGCATGATGATCCATATTTACATCAATTCAAATAAAAATCGAAAGACAACCAATTATAGTTAACTTTTTTTTAGTGACACAATAATATACAATTAATATGAAATTAATCTCTTAAAATAATAATAATTGCGAGAATATCAAGAAACGCAAAATCTTGACGAATCTCGTTGATGCGATTCGCAGCTGGTGCGACGAAAGCTCTTGAGGCTCTGAAAGAGAGGGTCATTGAGATCTCAATGGCGGCGGCGATGTCTACGGTGGCAATGCCATCAACAGCCTTCGTATGCCGCCTCGGTATTTTGGAAGATGGAACCCACGCTCACGTAGGGATCTCCGTGGGCAAAAAAATTGGTGTCGAACTTCACCGCTTCACACATTTCCAAATCCATATTATGCCAAACCGGGTCAGATTCATATTCCTTAAGTTTCAAAGTACTTCAGTTCGGACCAAAAATCATCTTCCGTTAACTAGAAGGATATTTCAATTTGTACAATGAAGTGAATGATTCTTGTCCCCTACTTAGGGGCCCAAGAGGCTATGTCCCATATAAATAGCAACCAATAATGACGCGGAAGGTATCAATCATATTCAAAATTATTTAGGCAAAGAAGGAACTCATTATAGAACTAAATTAGGAATAGAAAAACAAAAGCAGAAAAAAAAAATATTAAAAACAATTTATTCCACCATGGCTTACGATAATAATTGACAACATAAGTTTGCTTTGCTCAAATTCAGAAAAAATACAGTCTTGTAACTCCTCAAACGCAGATATTAGTAAAATTTGATCTTGGCCTGGACTCAGCTTAATAAGTAGAGAATAAGAAGCAATGGCATTTACAAACTGCATGCTACAGCAACTACAATTAGTGCCTCTATAAGGGTAGCATTTGTCAAGAACTTCACTCACATCATACCATGGTAACCAGCTATATCCAACAGTACTGCTTTAATTTGCTCAGGGGGTACATCCTGCCCTTCTTTGCATTGCTGGCAAGAAACATGAAATTACTAGAAGTCAAAAGCAAAACTTAAGACAGCAATACCAAGCCAATAATCAATGAGCTCAAAATTTAAACATCATAAAACAACCTGAGAGAAGCTTCATTAAGACCTTTTACCCGTCATTAAGCTGAGATTTACTCTTCTACAAATTTGGCAGAGCAATTTGTAGTTTTTAGACAGCAGTGTAGGAGGGACGATTTTCACTTACTCAGATAGTTCACAAAAGGGCACAAGCCTCCTGACTTTGTAAGGGTTGATTGTATGCAACCCTGCCCTTGTATTTTATGCAAAGAGGCTATTTTCCGGACTTAAACCCAAAGGATCAACCTTACCACTGCTCCAACCTTATTCCATCACTCAGATAGTTCACAAAGAACTTACGTAAATTTCATCTTATTAATTAAAACTGGACTCCAGATTCCTTTAAAGTATACATTTTGTTCTAGGAGTGAAAAGCCTTTTGAAATGAAAATAATCAATGGTTAAAATTTTATTAACCACGGAGTCATTGAATGAAAAAACATGGAACCCTTCACCCCTTATAACTGACAAGCCTCACGCATATAGTACATAATTCAGTTAAGCAGAGGGAGGGGAAGATAGTGGCTGAGACCAACAGTTTTCGTGGTTTGGATCACCATGCTTGTCATCTAATTAGGTTTCTGAAAGAGAATTGATAAGTAGTTCTCACAATCATATACGATAGTTTTGAGAAGTGGGATTGGGTTCCGAAACACGGAGGTGTCATGCCTATCTCTTAACAAACCATCTTGTTGCTACCAAAGCACTTGCCTTTCATTTCATCCTAGCCATGAAATTCTTCTCTCTCTCTCTCTCTCTCTCTATATATATATATATATATATATAAGATTCATCTCTATCATCAAATCCAGCTAACATACATCATTCATTATTACATTTGTCACATGACCAGGTACAAGAGTAAATTTTCAGTACATACTTCCCCAATAGAACTCTTGCGGCATTAAAAGTAAAAATGTTGGTGGAATAAATGCAATTAGGTGAGTGATGTATTTCTAATTTTAGTAGGTATAGCACTAAGTCCTCAGTCCTACAGAAGTATTGAAAATTTATCTCAGGTGCAGGCATCCGGTATCAATGTTGGAAGAGTGATTGATTGTATAATGTGGTATTGCCCAAATTAAAAACAATGGAAAGCATTATATAATAATAAAAAGCAAGGAAAATAAATAAGGGAAAATGGTGATATAAAACATGGCACAAGAAAATAACTATATACCTCAGCTCTGAAAACATCTAACGCGAAACCATTGAAACAGCTGATAACAGCTTGCTGGACGTCCAATCCGAGGTTATCCAATGCCCTCGTGGTGGAAAGTAAAAGACCTGGTCTGCGGGCACAAAACATATGGATATTGACAGCTCTTCCTTCCCTTACCTTAACCTCCACCTATAAATTTCAGAAAAACTCAAGCTGAGTCAAATCAATTTCCTAAAGTACCCTGCAATGACAGCTCTCCCTTCTGTTATCTTAACCTCCGCCTATAAATTTCAGAAAAACTCAAGTTGAGTCAAAACAATATCCTAAATTACCCTGCAATTAAATCTCTATGAGAAAAAATATCTCCTGAATCCAGTTGTTGATCATTATTAGTTTGCATTAATACACCTTTGGGGTCAACAGCATCACAAGATTCTAACTTTTAGGGATTCACATCAGTTATATGTCACGTGATGTAACTATGTCTGCACCAATACTTGACATATGACTCGCATCTCTGCGATGATTACACACAATATACGCAGCCAAATGCATTAACATCAGATTCCTAGTGAATGTCCAAAAAGCCAAAGCCATAAAAACACTGACAAAAAGAAACCAAGATGATGATGAAAAACAATGAAATAATGGTACTAATACCAGATTTAGAGGTGCCAATGTTTATAAGGTACATATTCATATGCTAAACCAAAGAACTTTTATTACAGGTCATACAGTATGTCTTAGAGGTGATTGGCACTTGTCCTGTTCATAAAACAGAGAAAACATGGGACCTCATTATTTGTGGTAGGGCACATTAAGCAACTCATGGAATTTTGTT
Source organism: Gastrolobium bilobum (assembly GCF_033153095.1). Classification (NCBI taxonomy): domain Eukaryota; kingdom Viridiplantae; phylum Streptophyta; class Magnoliopsida; order Fabales; family Fabaceae; genus Gastrolobium; species Gastrolobium bilobum. The sequence goes on along the minus strand of NW_026895681.1, from coordinate 165,375 downwards.
TAAGCTTCCAAAATGTAATATGCAGTACATTAGCAAAGAGTAATTTGTGTAATTTCCATACTGGTTCTACAATAAATGTTGTAAACAGTCCATATGAACGAAATATGCAGACTCTGAAGTTCTATATTTATAGCAGGTAGGGACACTAATTCATGCAAGAAATACAGAAAAAAAAGGCGATATTCATTCAAATTTAGTGCTCTATAAAAGGAGATATTCATTCAAATTTAGTGCCCTATATCATCACCAAATTTCCATCCATCATATATGTACACTTGTTGGCTAAAGAGCAAAATAAAGCAGTACCAATTGTGACAATTTAACATGGTCTTGCAAGCAACAAGCTATAAACGACTAGCTGTCAGGATAGGCGGATCCATTTAGTTTGCATGTTAGAAAAAATCTGAATCCACCATGGGTTGCAGGCGAAATGGTTTAGCCCTCGTAAATGGGGACCGGGGGAGAGAGAGAGAGAGAATAAAAGTCATAAAATAATTCAGACACTTAACAAGCCAACAAATAAGTTGTCAAAGATATAAACAACTCAAAGTAATATGGAAAATTTTCCAGGTTTGACACATCAACTGATGGCAGAATAACAATTGTTTGCACAAAGATGAACAAATACCTTCGCTGATTGGTTTTTAGGGCTTTGCGCAGAGCTAGGACATAGTTCTTCCTTCACCCGACATGGAAGGGTTAATGGAGTGGGTGTCATAGGGTGAAAGCTTGTGGAAGGTGGCAGCGATGAGCCAGGTGGGGTCGATTCTAGCTCATTATGAAGATCATTAATTCGCTGTAGTAACTCCTTCAAGTAGTCAATTGCATCCCCAAGTATTGAAGCCCTATCCATCTATGAAAAAAATAAAAGAAGATTAGCTTGTATTATCCTCAACACATCAAGAGAGCAAATTGTTGATGTTAATAACCAACTCAATGGCAACAAACCAACACAGGTTAAATTTCAGATTCATAAAAACTGCCAATAACACCACATCAGATTCCTCAAACATGAATGAGTATATGTAATTTAACATTATAGGAAGAGCTAACATGATTAAAAAATTTCAGAGTTCGTGATTTTTCTATACAATCAATCACTCCACAAGGAATAAACAAATTCATGGAATTCGGAGTGAATCAAATCTCCCAAAGTAGGATTCGAACCTATGACTGGTCAGTTATTTTTACATATAATAAATAAATCCACAAGAAATCAACTAATTCAAAAATTCAAAGTGTATCAAATCTCCCGATGTAGGATTCGAACCTATGACCAGTTAGTTATGATTTTTCCATATAATTAATCACTTCTAAAGGAATCAACTCATAGAATTCGGAGAGAATCGAATCTCCCCAAGTAGGATTCGAACCAATGACCAGTCAGTTAAAAGTCGACCGCTTTACCCGTGAGCTACCGAGGAACCGGGAAATTCAACCTCATAGAGTTCAATTCCCGTTCTCGCCTCATGACAAATAGCAGCTCGAAGTTTCCTACGTAACTCGTGGAACTTCTCCGCATTGGCTCCATTCCATACCTCATTTCACAGGGTACCTCAAATTGGCTCTATTACATCATAACCATCCATATACTAATTCCAAACATTTAATATTTCAATAAAAATCACAAAGTAACATCACATGTTAACATTATAAGGGAAGGAGGGGTAGCATCAAACAAAGTTTTCATACCTTGCTAATCTTTGGCACAACAGACCTAAGCATGTACAACCTATCATTGAGTTTCTTCCTACGCCGCCTCTCAGCCATGAGATTCTTAGCTGGCATCCCCTTCTTCTTCCCCTTCTGGTCTCCAATAGTGACACCATTATTACTATTGTTATTGGCATTAAAATCGTTGCCCACATTACTCCCATTCTCGTCCAACTTTCCAATCTCGACAACCTCATCAGAGTCATAATTCAACCCTTCCTCAAGTTCCCCCTCTTCTGCTTTCTTCCCCTTCCCCTCCAAGTCCTCCAACCCCGTCCAACAACCCGCGAACCGGGTCGCCGAAACCTCCAACTCTCCCAACTTATCCACGGAGGAACCTTGCCGGAGCGCCGCCCGCTTTTGAAACAAAGTGGGTGGAGCAGCCGCCGGAGGAAGACCCTCAATAGACCTCAAAACATTGGCCTTGTCCGAAAAGAGTGCATTTGAAGAACCAGAACCATCAAAAGCTTGTTCTTGTTGTTGTTCTTCAACACCCATTGGGGCAAACCCGCAACTGAGTTCGACCCCACGAGTCACCGGAAACTCGTTATTCGAACTCAGCTCGAGGGTGCCCATTTGGGGCGAGAAACCCATCAAAACAGGGGAATTGGAAGCATGGTTCCCTTGAAAAGGAGCGAGGAAACCACTGTGGGAACCCAAGTCGAAGCCATTGTGAAAAGGGTTGATGCCATTAACACCGAAGAAAGAAGAGAAGCAAGACTTGGGCGGTGGTAAAAAGGGTTGTGAAGAATGTGTCTGTGATGATGGGTCGAGAGTGAAGGAGGAAGGTGCACAAGAAGGTGAATCCAAAGGTTGCTGAATCAGAAAACCATCATTTGGGTCTGAAGAGAAACCAATGTCTCTTGTGGTTTGGTGAAGCTCATGGTGATGTGGGTTCATATCTGAGTTCATGTACCAGTCACCATCCAGCATACCCATGCCGGTAATGTTATCATTTTTGGGGTCACCAACGTTGTTGTTGGTTCTTGTCCATGTTTCTATTGCTAAGTGTTCATCTTCCGGTTGGGGTTCCATCCAGGGAACGCTGTGAGGTACCATATCTCTATCCATTGCATGAAAGAATGGTTAGAGAGAGAGAGAGAGATTTTGAGTGTTTCGGTTAAAGAGAAAAAGTTGAAGAGCTTTAAGCTTTTTTTTGTTTTCTTCTCAGAGCATTTTTGTTATTGTTGTGTGTGAGAGAGAAGAAATGAGATGGAAGGGGTTGAACGTTATGTGATGATGGATCAAAAATGAGAGCAGTGCGAGTGGTGTGTGTTTGTGTGTGTGAGTGTAAGGTGTGGCAGTGCATTGTACTTTATCTATGTGTCTGCTAAGCTGTGTTTGGCTGCCGTTTTAACTTTTCAGTCATAATCTTGGGGATGCCCTTTATGGTTAAAGGTAATTACTAATTCCGTTTTAGTTATTTTAAGGTTTGATGTCAATTATAATGTAAGAAATAATTTTATTTCTTATTATATATAAAGGGTTTATCATCTATCATTTAACATGATCACAAAATTTTTTCTATACACAAAACATTTTGTGGGGCCCGCAGCAAAAAAAATAAAAAAATTTCGGCACGTAAAACGAATCTCTATAACATAACACAACCACTTTTCCTACAACATAACCCTTATAAAACCCATATATAAAAAGTGTATAAAATTTATATTTTTTCTTCTTCTTATTTTTGCATAATTTTATATAGGTTTCATATATTTTTATGTGTAAAATAATATTTTCCAATATGTAAAATATCAAGCCCATTCTTTGATTATTAAAATAATTATTTTTTTCTAAGTTTTTTTATAAACATTTTTTTTATTGATTCCATTAATTTAATTTTGGGTTTGAATTTTTACATTTGTTAAGATTCTATTATTCTTTATAAAATAATAAATGAGAGACTTTTTTTAAAAATCAGTAAAATTTAATTGTAGTCAAAAACTGGTCAACCTATTAATTTTGTTTATAGAAAAGAAATTATGTATGATTTATTTACTGTGGGGATTTAAATCTTGTTGATCGAGAGGCTCGTGTTTGTAAAAAGTATATATAAATATAGTCAAAATGCTTTCTTACAGAAATGGAATTCAGTTATGAGAGTAAATATTTAGTACAAATTAAGAAAAAGGTTTGTCATTTAATGCACATAATTTTATGTCATTTTAGTTGAAACGATTGTGTTTTGATATATATTTATTAAATTTTTACATTCTATCATGTTAAAACTTCCTCTTTCTCTCTACTCCAATTTTGTGGAAAATAGAGAATATAAAAGGGCCAAAAGGGGTTGATTCTTAAGTAAGATCTCTGTCAGACGTAGATGTTCGGACTCAAACAAAATTGCCTCACATATAGATAGATGGGGTATATCTTAAAAAAAAAAAAAAAATGTAAAAGGTCAAAAAATATATATATATATATATATATATATATATATATATATATATATATATATATTAAAACATAATCATTCTACTTAAAATGACACAAAAAGATGGCTTTTAAAATTTCCATAAACTAAAGACAATAAAAACAATTAACATTTTATGCAAAAATATTATTAATATTTATTTACATAAATATAATATATTTTTTTTTAAATTTTTCTACTATGAAAGATTTGGCTAGGCCACGTGAGAAGCATGTTTGTACAAAAACTTATGTGAAAAATGCTTTGTAAATAGGGTTCGTTTTTTCTGCAATCGATGTAGATAAATTATTTACATTAAGTCCAAAACGATATTGTTTTGAGGCTAAAATCAAAGTACTTTTGTAATTATAATTTATTTTAGGGTTATAATCGTCTTTCTAATTATAATTTTTTAATCTTTCAATCCAAAACAACGTTGTTTTAAAAATAAATATAGATAACTTATATACCTTTACGGTAAAAACATTAAACCCTGGTAAATAATTTGAAATTCAGTAGTGAAATATTTAATACTCATTCAAAAAATCTTTTATACTTATTGTTAACCTTTTGTGCAAGTAATAGACTTTTAAAAAACAATAAGTAAAAGTTTTGTGTGAAAATGGTCAAAATTTTAAATTATATTTACATAAACTAAAAAGTAAATTTTTACTATTAGATTTTAGTTTTAAATTTTTAAAAAATTAATATATTGAAAAAGGAATCACATATTCTTTTACATGTCTATAAATGACGACTTTATCTTTAATTCATGCGAAAAATATTAAACCCATAATATATTATAATATACGACAATCATTTATACATATAACGAAAACGAGACATCATAAAATACAAACCTAGTCAGATGGTTGTAAGTTACCTATCATAATTTCTAACAAATTAATTATATACATATCAGACAAAAATAAGAATAGGAATAAAACTAACTATTTTAGGTTTAGAGATTGTATTTTCTCATATTGTTGGATTGGAGATATGTATCTCCTACCATGGACACATGATGTAATGAGGCCCACAACCCATTAAAAAAAAGAAGAAAAAAAGTGGTGGTACAATTTTTTATGTGAAAAGAGCATGAAATAGTGATCTTATGTAAAATGAAAGAATTATTTCCCTTATTTTATTATTATGCTCTCGAAAGATATTATTCAAATTAACAATATAGGGTTCGTTTTTTCTGCAGTTACTTATAAGTTATCTGCAGTAAGCCCAATACGACGTCGTTTTGGGGCAGAAATTATGGTGTTTTTGTAATTTTAGTTTATTTCAGGATTATAATAGTCTTTATATTTATAATTTTTTAAGATTTCCATACTAAAAAGATGTCATTTTGAGAATAAATGCAGATAACTTATCTGCAGAAATATTTTTCCCAACAACATATTAGTACACAAACGATAACAATTACAATCTTTATAGTACACGAGATTGACTTTGCAAACATCTTCTGGATAAGCTATTTGGGCTTAGGCCCACTATCCATGCAACTTATTGACTAAGTGAAAAACTTTAATCCCTTGGGGGACTCTTGGAAACCATTATATATAAGAGGGGTCTTCACCCTCGTTCATCAAGCAACATGTATCAATCTTACCTCATACGTTATGCCTATAACTTTTATTGACTTAAGCATCAAAATATATTACAAATGCACCCTTTTTCTCTTCATGTTTCCTTTCGTAGTTTTTCATTCTTATTTCTTTCTTTTCTATCATCTTTCTTCTTCTTCTTTTCTCTTTTTTTTTTTAATTCTTTTTTTTGCTTTTCTTACCTACTTTCATTCTTCTCTTTGTGCTTGGCGCATCAAAGGTGGATGAGAACTCTTTCCATGACATAAGCATTCCCTTATGTATCATTCTATAGGATTCCTCTTGCCTTTTCCGTAATCCATAATCTTTCAAGTCTCAAATTTTATTAATTTTGAGTTTCACAACTTTCGAAGATCACCCCTTATAAGAGGATCATTTCTTTAAAAGCACACCATTAATCCTTATACTTTCATCTTATCCACTTTTTATCATTTTCATGCTATTATGCCATGAATTTATAAAAATAAGAGTAAATACCTTTTTTGGTCCCTAACAAAAAAAAACGGTCCCCACTTTAGTCCCTTACAAAAATAAATTAGTCAATTAGTCCCTAATAAATTCAAAGTGGACCCATTTAGTTGAAATCGTGGTCCCTCACAAATTCAAAAAAGACCCATATTAGTCCCTCAAAAGGACTAAAATGGGTCCACTTTGAATTTGTTAGGGACTAACTGACTAATTTATTTTTGTAAGGGACTAAAGTGGGGACCGTGTTTTTTGTTAGGGACCAAAGAAGGTGTTTACTCTAAAAATAAATACAATAGTATGCTATTCATTCTCATAAGCAAGTCCAACGAAATAGTGTAATGAATCATTTCAACCTAATGAATGTTATACTAATAGTTTTATATATTATATCCATAACACACCTGTCATGCAAGAGACCTTGAGCTTGAAAAGTGGATAGTGGAAGTGCATAGACTCATGACAATTAGAATTGAACTCATGACCATTTGGTCACAAACTAGAATACCATGTACAGCGTCAATTCAACACAAAAACATAAGTTGTTAAGTGAAGACTAAATTAATAGATTAGTATATCATACTCTTACGCAGCCCATCACACAAGAATGCACAAGCCCATTTTTTTTGTTTACCTTATTCCAACTTAGGTATGACGCCTTATCAGGCTTTACATGGAAAAAGGTATAGGACATATACTTTAGGTAGAGGTTGGGGAGAAGCAACTTATCGCTCCCGAACTAGTTTAGGATACTAAAAAAATGAATTCAGATGATTAGAGAGAAGTTGAAAAAACTCAGAGCCATCAGAAGAGCTATTATGATCCCAAGTATAAACCCCTTGAGTTTGATGAAAGGGAACATATCTTTGTGAGATTATCACCTGTGATTAGTGTAGAACAGGCTCTTAGAGTGAGAAAGCCAAGTCCCAGATTCATTGAACCCTACCAGATTCTTCATAGGGTAGGATCAATTGCATATCAGTTTACTTTAACTCCTTAGTTATTGAATCTTGACGATGTGTTTCATGTATCTCAACTCAAGAGGTATATCCAGGACCCTTCTCTTGTGGTTCTATAATGCCTCATCTCGAACCAGTTTGTTAACATGTCTTATGGTAATAAAAGCGCTGCGTACTTGAATAAAGTAGCGAAAGACTCATGTAAAGTATCACGATAGTCCTTGGTAACTACATGACTTAACATTTTTCCTTTATGTAAACTTTATGTATCTTTGCCATGCAAACTTAATATTCCTGGTATAGACTATACAGTCCCATAACTGTACATAATTAATTTGACAACCTGTGATCATAACTAATGATCAAATCACTATCCGAATATGATATCACGTACCATTCCGGATAGAGTCACACGAACAGCATAACAGTTGTAATCTGGACAACTAGGGATCAATCTCATTAATTATCTTGTACCTGAAATACAGAAAAGTCTTGTCCAAATACACAAACACTGAAATATGGCTCTATGCCATTTCAGATACATCTAACATGATACAAAAAGAAATGCATGTCTTCATAATTTACATACACAAATAGGCAAACATATGCCTCTCAAAATGGATACTAACTGTATAAATGCATGATCATAACATCTCATGCTACACAAAACATAATATACAATCATCCACAAAATACTAAGCTAAACACATGCTCCAGCTGAATCATCTATCCACCTTTCACTGGCCTCTTGCCCTGAGAGGTTTCCCCTACTACTAGAGTACCTGAAATATATTCCCCAAATGGGGTGAGATTCACAATCTCAATAAACTCTGGGTTTGTAGAGTAGTCTCCACGCATGAGTTCACTTCCTGCATGAAATGTCATATACAAACCATATAATACAACATGTAATCTTGTAATTATCACACAATTTATAAACTTGTAACTTAGATACTTCTGAGGCTTGATCCCTCATATGGAGAGTATGATATACCTCTGAGGCTTAATCCCTCATATGGAGATATAAACTTGAAATTGTTCAATGGCCATGAAACTTAAAATCAAACAAAGAACATCACATCATCTTACATACTTGTCTAAATGAATGCACATATACTAACTATCTAACACAACCATTATTATACACACATCCAAACCATCATCCTAATGGACTATGGTGGAACAAACAAACAAGGAGAAAACTCCTAAAATGAAAGCTTACCTGTCAAAAGCTTTCCTTGTAAGTAACTTGAAATATAAACTATTATTCACTTGCCACTCGATCTTCCAATGTCAAATCTCTTGATTGAACACTGAAGTCATGAATAAAAGTTCCATTAATCACCTCACACTTGTTACTTGAAATTGAAGAAATCAACATAATTATACATCAATTTTGAAATTAACTTTTTGGTAGCGCATGATTAATCCAACATTTCATCCTGTCAATTCATGCCATTAAAACAAGTATTAACTTTTAGAACTTGTATCTACATTTTCTTGCACAAATAGGACCTACACATGATACTAGGTCAAACTAGGTTTGAACAACCTAAAACCTACATGAAACCTATTTGAATTTACTTGACAATTGAGACGAGACACTCATTTGAAATTAAACTATATCCTTGGTTATTTTTCTACATGATGGCCGAATGGTAGGTTAGAGACTCCACAAGGATTCATTGTAAAGAGTATCATTGGATTTGTAATGTCTCTCATCGCTTGGAAGCGTGGATTATCCTAGACTTGAGAATGTCATCGAACACTGTGCCCTAGAGTTATACTTTGACTGTACAACTTTATCCGCTTGAAAATGGGGAGAACAATGTACTCTTGGGTATAACTTGAATACATGAGTATAAATGGACATGTCGATATGACTCACAATCCCTTACAAGGGACTGGTCCTTCACAAGATCGATAGGGCTTGGATGACTTCTAATAGACTCGAGAATCTATGCATTGTAAGAGATCATGAGGAGTCATGATCCGTCTTAGAGTCAATAGAAGAAGATTCCTAGTTCTGTGAAAGCTAAATTTAGTCAATCAAGAAAGATGATACTCTATCCTTTCTCATGACTAAATGTGAATAACGATGTGAAGGATGATGCCGACACAATACCCATAATGCCTCGTAATTCTAAATCATATAATTATATTATAAATAGGGATTAAAGGATAGGTTTAGTGAAAATCCTGAACTCGGAGTCAAAATACATAAAAAGGATAAAACGGTAATTTGCCAAACACGTAACCCTAGGAAAGAAAAATTGAGTAGAAGGTCTCAAATGGAAAAACTAACCTGGAAATGGATTCAGAACTAAAAATTGAGTGGTTAGACCAGTTCTGGAAATTTGATGAATATTGTTTTTACAGAGTAAAAATACAGCGGTACATTTGCATCGAAAAACGTGTTGAATGAATTTTGAGCTCTAGACTTGGGGATAAGTTATAAATGATACATAGGACTAAGAATTATGATTCCTGATGAAAATTGATTGAAATTAGGGTTTTTGGGGAAGAGTGCCCACAATAAACATAAAAACTTAAAACTGTGATTTCACCGAACGACCGGAAAACTCCGGATTCATCTGACCAAGGACAATAAAAGGACATCTGTGAATAGTAAAAATTGAAGTTTCTAAATAGTTTAGGAATTAATGGACGTTTAGTGGCTTAAGCGGGAGTTTTAAATTAATTTGAATCGCGTGAGGTGGCGGTGGGACCCACTCCACTTAAGTATAACTGACACATGTGCACAAGGCACTATTCATGTTCTTCCTTACCTCTCCCATTCTCCAAACCCGCGACCCCCTTGGTGTTTATGCAAGTTTTGTTTCAAAATTTCATCTCCTCCAAACTCCCCCAAAACTCAACCAAAACATAACTTCCACTACATCAAACTTTAAGTAAACAACCTTCTAAACACAATCATGATATTTTCAAGGCATGGAACTCGCTAGATTGGGAGAAAAATAGGACCCATGGCTGCAGTTTTGGTGAAGGATTTTGATGTTCTTTAAGTTGTTTGATCCTCCATTGCTTGAATATTGTGTTGAGGAATCCTAGGCCTTGATTGTGGGTAAGTTTCAACACATTTCATTGGTTGAATTGTTGGATTTGATTTATGAACCCTAGAGCTTGTTGTATGGATTGATATGGTTAAGGACCTCAAATTGAAAATGCGTATTAGATAAAAGTGTCTTAGAATCATGTTTTATGGTGATTGAACTCGTAAAAATTATTGATGAAATATTTGGTAACTTTGGCAAAATTTATGATGGAAATTCAAGACTTCGTAAAATGGAATGGTTGTAGGATTGTGTAATTAGGTTGTGGAGTAATTGTATGAGTTAATTATATGTTTGTATGATGTATGGAAGTGTGAAATTGGATTGAATACCCCTATGTATACATGCTTGAAGAATTCGGCCATGTAGGGAAAATAAGGAAAGGATGATGTAAAAATAATGTGATTGGTGTTGTGTGGTTGTGAATTGTGTTTAAATAGGTTGTATGTTGGTTTGATGCATGTGAATTGGAAGTGGAACCATTGGATTTGTCTAAGTGTAGAAATTGTCCTAAAGGAGGATGATTGGGAAAAATGATGTTGAATGGTAATGGAGTGAAATAAAATAATTGGTTTGATGTTGTGGTAAGCTTAGGGAGCTATTGGAACCTTGAAATAAAATTAGGAACACAACTAGGTATTTTAGGCCATTTGGCCGAACCATGGTGTGTGTGTGTGTGTGGGGGGGGAGTGTGGTGCTTTGTGTTTGGACTTGGTTGCACCATTGTATTGAAGATCCTTGTGTGATCCTTGTAGGTTGCCTTCCACGGATGTGAACTTGGAACAGTGAGTTTGGTGGGTTGCCTTTGGTCATTGACCAAAAGGATTGTAGTAAGTGCTTGTGAAAAGTGCATAAATTCCTGAATAACCAAGTGTATGTTGTTATGTGGTTTTAATTGAAATGAGAATGACCAGAGTGTAAGCATTTCTGGTTGGACCAAGCTCGGTGGTACCTCGCATTGGAGTTACCTAGAGAGGGAGCTTCAACAAGGTAATCCTTTGGTACTAGGATTAATCTCTGTTTGTGCTCCACCATGCCCCTTGGGGTTGTGGTTGGAGGTGTATGTTGATGATGTGTTATAACATGCTCATGCATATATGTATGTTTATTGGGTATATAGGATGTATCGTGTCTCTGGCCAGTAGATAGTTGCCTTCGGGTATTGCGGACTTCCACTGGATAGGTCTCCATGAGGGAGTTCCAGTTGACCTGGGGTCATGGAGTTGTTACCCATTGAGGAGCACTCTAGAAAAGTCTCGGGTGTATTGGTGGTGGGTGCCTTGATTGATGTTCTGGGAACACTTCCTTGGATGAGAACCCGTAGGCTATATGCCGAGGCCAATAGGCCGAATGTTGCGTGATTTTGGCATTGACCATTCCAGTGTCATCGTATTTTTACTCCCTATGCATCCCTACTTCACTAAATCCCTTGTTTTATCCCTTTTTGGTTGTTATAGTACATTGTTGATTTACATCTGAGTGAGCCATTGGGCGGAGTAATCTCCAGAACCTCTGAGTTACTAAGATATATTTGTATATCTCATCCCGTGTTGGGGCATTTATTTCAGATAGTAGCAGTGGGGCTGGAGCTGTGGGCAAGAAACCCATGGGATCAGTACTTGGACATAGAGCTTGTTTTGTACTAGACTTAGGGCATGCGCATTGTATATTGATTTAGGATTATGCATATTGTCATCTTTGTTCATGCCACATTTTACCTAAGTCTAGTTGTATATTTATCATGTTGTATTTTGAGGTTTTATTATATTGTATCTTGGAGGACTTATTGTATTATGCTTTTCATTAGAGAATTGTAATTTGTAAATATTGGACCTTGTGTAATATTGAAGCATGATATATGATGAAAGGGCAATAAGCCTATTTTAAGTTATGATTATGTGTATGTTGAAAAAATACATGTAATGGGATAATGTGATTAAAATGGTTTAAGTTTAACAATGTAAGTAATGAATTGTAAAGTGAGGGAAATGATATAAATTCTTGTGGGTTGTAAGAGAACCAAGGAATTGTTGGTCCTTGAGTGCCACCAAGGGATGTGCATAGGTCAAACCGAACCAGATTTTTTGAAAAATCGAACCGAATTGGTTTAAATGGTTTAGTTCGAAAGTGGTTCGGTTCGGTTCAAAACTGGTTTGATTCGGAAGTGGTTCGGTTCGGTTCGAAACTGGTTCGGGTTGATCTTCTTTTGAAAAGAAAAAAATAAAAATTTAAAAAATAAAGTTATAAAAATCAATTTGGTTCGGTTTGAAACAGTTCAGTTCGAAAATGGTTCGGTTCGGTTCAAAATGGTTCTAAAAACCGGTTCGGTTCATGAACTGGTTCTTTAAAAAACAGTTCGGTTCATGAACTGGTTTTTAAAATCTGGTTATATTAAGGGCGGTTCGGTTCGGTTCATGGTTCGGTTCAATTTTTTGGTTATTTTGCACACCCCTAGTGCCACCCTTGTCTATTAGGCAATATTTAAGGATAATAACTGTAACACCCCGTTCTAGAACCGGTGTGTTAACATCGCATTATGATATTAAGCGCAGTTACAATCACATTGGTTCGATTAGAAATCCAGATAAAGTTTTCTTTTTGAACAAAGCCAAATTTAAAATACCCAATTGCGTGATCATAACCATATTACGTTGCTGAATAAAATAAACTAAGCTTAACATCATATTCTTATTGCATTAGACCACACGTTGTTAAATGTCTTCATCTCTTTTATTATTACATGAATAAAATAATTCCTATATAGTTCTCATCTTCTAGTATGTTGTATATCTCTTTTTTAGCTTCGAGTGGGTTTAAACCACGCTCAAATCGGAGCTCTGTAGCTCGAGTTATGCCAATTTTACTAAACTATGTTTTTGCTGATTTTTCGAATTGAGCGTTTTGGCACCCAACTTAGCGTTTCAACGCCCAGAGGCAAAAAAAATTTGCCTTCTCCAGGTCTCGAGAGCGTTTTGGCGCCCAACTTGAGCGTTAAAACGCCCACTTGAGCATTTAAACGCTCACTTGAGCGTTTTAGCGCCCATTTTCGCGTTAAAACGTCCAAGGGCAGAGACCTTTCCTCCATTTTACAAACTTAGAGCTTTTTAGCGCCCATTTCAGCGCTAAAACGCTCTCCAGCTGGGCAAAACATGCCCTCCCCTGTTTTCATATGACTCCATGGGATATTTCCTCCCACTTTCACCATTATCTTAACACCTAATAGACATTATACCTCTTTAATACATGATCCTTATCTATGTTAAGACACACATTCATCAACTTGCATCCATGTCTTTCCATCATATATACAACATGTACAATATTACACAATGTCTAAGTGTCTCTAATATATAATCATGGGACTTAGATACAAAACACTAGGATCAAATCTTTAGCTCCCATTAACAAAAGAGATACCAAAGGAGATGAGCATAGGCTAAGTCCATCAAAATAAAACATGACATACATATACCAAATGGCTTTCATATATGCATCCTAAACATAGGAACTACAAAATGGCATGCATATAACAAATTAATGCAAAATCTTCATGCATCAACTAGTCCAAGTATGGCCACTTGTCACCAGAGGCTCCTGTAGCATCTTTACCTGAAAGGGAGTCCCCACGACACGGGGTGAGATATATAAATACATCTCAGTAAACCAGGGATCCTTGAAGCATCTCTCCACCCCATAGTTCACTCACAGTATAATAGCAATAATCAGTAAATAATGCAGTAAATACATATCCATGCAGTGTGTAAAAATATCTCCAGGAGACATCCCTCGAGCTCTCATGTCGTCCTAAGGATACTCAGATGCAAAATAGTCCTACTGGCCAGCTAAACTACCATGTATGAATTACGCATCGTCATGCAACATACAAAACATAGGGAAACACCATCTTGCGTCACACAAAATGCATACACATACGTATAACAAAGCATTAAACTACCTTATTGCGTATACAACACTGTCAATAACCCTTACCCATTCTGGGCTTGTGGAACAGTAAAGGGATTAACACCCAAGGTCCAAAGGCTTACCTTAAAGCTTCAATTCAACCTTTGCTCTCCAACAAGTTTTGCAACCAATCAACTTTGAATTCAAGCTACAACTTGCAAAATACACACCTACACCAAGGTGTCACACAATCAATCAATACAAGTTAATGAATATCCACCTATTCATCAACAAAGCAACAACTCTACACCACAAATTGGCATGAGCTTACCTATCCAAATAGGCTAATCAAGCTCCATAGCTTGCTCCAATGAGTGGTCACTCAAATTTGGTTCACTTGCCTCCAACCTAGAAGCACCATGAACACAATCAATACTAACAATACAAGTCACACTACTTGAAATGCAAGAATTTACACTATTTAGGCCTAATTTTCGAAATTTGGTGACGATGAGTAAAATGATCATCCAAATACATTTTCACCATTAAAATCATCATCTAAATACTTTTCCCAACTTGGCCTAAGCCTCAATCATGCTCAAACCACCTTATTCAAAGACACATTTCCATAGAAAACCTAGAAATTACTCTTCAACAAAATTCAAATGAAACTAGGATTTATTAACACTAACTCACCTAGAATCACCCAAGGAAGAGATTCCAAGCATCACTTCAAGCAATGGACCCCTCCAAGACACCCAATCAACAAAGGATCACCACTTTCACCACCATTTTTCTCTCAATGCAAGGTATTTTGGTAGATTATGGATTAAGGGTTGTGTTTGCCTCTCAATTATAAGCAAGATTGGTTCAAGAATCAAGAGATTTCGTTGAGAGATGGAGAAGTTAGGATTTTTGGAGTTTTAGTTATGGTTTCCTCCCTTCCTCTCTATCGCGCACGAAGAAGATGAAGGAAATGAATGGGTTTTCATGTGTTTTGTCACTTAACATAGGTTAAGTGACTTTAACCGGGTATGAGCTCATCTATCTATTCAACTCCGTTCTCTTTTAAACTTTACCCAAAGGTCTGGAATATTTTTCTAGGAATATTTTCACTTTTACTTTTATATTTTGGGTACTTTTGCCTACACTCATTTTTATCCCATAATTTTCACTGAGTGCACTTTTTACCTCAAAAGTGACTTTAATCCATTTAATTAGGCCTTATAGTTCATTTTACTTGATAATACATGTTTAATTACTTAGTTACATGTAATTTACTAATTAATGGCTAGGGCTATTATAATAACACACTTTTGATAAAGTGGGATAGGTTGAATAAACAAAGGAGATGCCGTCGAATTTTATATAAAATGATAGTTCTTTGATCAACTTTGGGAGAGCATATCTCTCTCCACAGAGGTCCAATAGGGATGTGTCAAACACCATTTTGAAGATTGAGAGACTAACTATGTTGTGTCAAACTTTGGTAGCCATTGGAGTTGTACGTAGACCTATAGACACAGAAGAGTGAGGACTATCCAGATTGCCCTGCACTTGGGGGCTGTCGGGAGCAGGTTTTGGGAAAAAAATTTCTCCCTCAATTCTTGGTCAAATTAGGCCCATGATATGTCAAATTGAATTTTAAGGTGTTTAGTTTACTGTATAAAAATCTGAGAGAAATTGGTGGAGTATTTTATTCATAATCTCAGAAATGGTAGAGGTTGTTTGGAGCCCAGTTTGAGGTTGGCTAGCAGCTTTGCTTATTCAACTTCAAACGGTGATAACCGGAGCAAACGAGAACTTTATGGAGCATGTGATATCTTGTTGGAAAGATAATTAAGTCTAGAATAACATACTAAAATATGAGAGACTTGTAACCACTAACTCGCTCGCAATGTCCAGATTACTGAACCATATCCAGTTGTGTAAATACCGTAAAAGTGAGAATTATGCTAAGTGGATTTATGGGAACCCCGTAGTGGCTTAAGATAAGAATAGTATGATAATCAAGTAATTATTTTAATTATTCCACATTTAGATTTCAGTTATGATCACAGCTTTTACTAATTACGTTTTATTATCGTTTTAAATGCTTACGTAATGAAAAAAAAGTTTACTCGCGTTTTTTTAAATGAATTGCTGTGATTGTAATTGCGCTTAATATCATAATCAATGTTAACAACACCGGTACATAACAGGTTGTTACATTTTATGGTATCAGAGCAGTTTACTAGGGAACTCTGATTATGTATGACTGTATTTTGTTATATAGTTATTTGTAAACTCTTTATGATTAATGTATATGTGATTTCTCAGTGTGGGTCTGGTCAGCTTATTCCTTTGTCTTACCTGTACAATTATCATGAGGAGGATTCGTGGTGGCCGTAGGGCACGAGATGCAAATCCTCCACCGCCTGATCTGGTTACTGCAGTTCTTAATGCTCTACAGGTGGAGACGGAAACTAATAGAACAATGACTGAGAACCTGATGAAGAATAATCAGGATATGATGCATGCCTTCATGACTTAGATGAGGACTGAGAGGGCTCAGCATAGGAGGGGCGATTCTCCTCCTCATACGGCTACAGTGACTCCTACACCTACGCCATTTGTTACACCCCAACAGGGGGAGAGTGCAACTAGTCATCATTCTGGTGAGTCTAGTCAGCCCACTGTTGATCCTACTTATATTGCTCAAACTTCTGGGGTTACTGAGCAGTTTGATGCTGATGGTGCTGATGAGCGGAGACTCATTCTTTTCGGAAACATAAACCTCCAGCATTTCAGGGGTCAAAGGACCCGAAGGTTGCGACTACCTGGCTGATTGATATGGATAAGATATTTCAAGTGATGAGGTGCCAGGATCCTCAGAAGTTAATGTATTCTGTCTATATGTTGGAGGGTGATGCCCACGAGTAGTGGTGCAATGTATCTCGCCCTTTTGTTATTCAAGGTGAAGAGCTTACTTGGGCTTTATTTGAGGTCTTTATTTGAGAGCTTGTTCCATGAGGAGTATTTTCTCCGAGATGTCAGAGAAGCTAAACAAGGGGAGTTTGATAAGTTGGTACAAGGTTCTATGTCTATGGATGCATATTTGGCCAAGTTCGCTAATTATGGGGGTACTCTGCCTACTCCGAAATTTCTATCTGCTAAATTTCAGAGAGGATTAAGCGAGAAAATTGCTAAATGCATGTCAAACACGACTGTGAGGAATTTTTCTGATTTAGTGACCCAGTGCAAGAGGGTCGAGACTGTATATGGCAGGTATCCAAAATCTAATTCTGCTAAAGAGCAAGAAGTTAAGAGGACGGCTGGTCCATCTGGTTCTAACTACAAGGGTGGTCACCATAATAATAATAATAACAGAGGTAGGGGGTATCAGGTAAGGCAGTCTTCTGGTCAATTCAAAAGAGGTGGTGGCCAAAGATGTGGATTCAATGATAAGAATTCTGTTCCTCAGTGTGAAAAGTGCAAGAGATACCACATGGGTCCTTGTACTGCGGCTCCAAATTCATGTTTTAAATGTGGTAAAGTTGGGCACTATGCCAGAGATTGCTAGAGTATTACTGGGAAGGCTGCGAATCTGCATGCCTTGACATCGGTTCCTACTGTGGGACAAGTGTATACGACTAATGTGCAGCAGACACAAAAGGCACCGAATCTGGTTAAAGGTATAATTTTCATTTCTAATATTGATTTATCTTTCTTGTTTGAATCGGGAGCGACGCATTCGTTTGTTGCGGAATATGTGGCTAAGGGGTTAAACTTAAAGGTAACACAGATGATTCCCCCATGCATATTACTACTGCTACAGGAGAGGTTAGTGATTCGTCCTTTATTTGTAGAGATGTTGAGTTTGTCTATGAAGGCAGGGGTTACACTATTGATTTGATTATCTTGCCCCTAGCCTCTGTTAATTTGATTTTGGGTATGGACTGGTTGTCTCAAAACTGCGCAATGATTGATTGTTGCTGAAAGAGGTTGATATTATCTCCTGAGAAGCCCGCTGTTTGTCCGTCTCCTTATTTGCCTGTCTATCAAATTGTTAAGGCCTTAGAGGCTGGTGATTTGGCTTATGTGTTCTTGAGTGGACTATTTGGAAACAAGGAAGAAGAAATTTCAAATATTCCGGTGGTTAATGAATTTGCTGACGTATTTCCTGATGAGATACCAGAATTTCCACCGGAGAGAGAGATTGAGTTCTCAATTGATTTGTTGCCTGGTGTGAGGCCTATCTCTTTGGCTCCATACCAAATGTCGCCACTTGAATTGGCTGAGTTGAGGGAGCATATTTAGGAGCTATTTGCAAAGAATTTTATCAGACCGAGTGTGTCTCCATGGGAAGCACCGGTAATATTTGTGAAAAAGAAGGATGGTAGCATGAGATTGTGTATTGGCTACCGGCAGTTGAATAAGGCTACGATTAAGAACGAGTACCATTTGCCTCGTATTGATGATCTTCTAAACCAGTTGAGGGGTGCTTGTGTGTTTTCTAAGATTGATCTCCGGTCCAGATACCACCAGATCCGGATTAAGCTGGAGGATGTGCCTAAAATGGCGTTCCGATCCAGATACAAACATTTTGAATATCAGGTGATTCCTTTTGGGCTTACTAATGCCCCGACGGTGTTCATGAACTATATGAATCGTATTTTTAAACCCTACCAAGACCAGTTTGTTATTGTGTTCATTGATGATATTTTAATCTATTCCAAGAGTAAAGAGGAGCATATGGATCATCTGAGGACTGTATTGCAGATGTTGAAAGATAAAAAGTTATATGCTAAGCCGTCTAAATGTGAATTCTGGCTATCTAAAGTGCAATTTCTGGGTCATGTGATTTCTGCTAATGATGTTGCTGTGGATCTAAGTAGGATTGAAGCGGTAAGTGACTGGGAACGACCTAAGACTGTGACTGAGATCAGGAGCTTTCTGGGTCTTGCTGGTTATTATCGCAAGTTTATAGAGGGGTTTTCTGCTATGGTACTTCCGTTGACCCGATTGACACGAAATGATACTTCTTTTGTGTGGACCCACGAATGTGAGGAGTGATTTTTGACTCTTAAAGAGAAATTGACTACTGCTCCTGTGTTGACTCTTCTCAATTCGAAAGGTGAGTTTGAACTATACTGTGATGCTTCCAAGAAAGGTTTGGGGAGTGTTTTGATGCAAGAAAGGAGAGTGGTTGCTTATTCTTCTAGGCAGTTGAATCCTCACGAGGAAAATTATTCGACACATGACTTAGAGCTTGCTGCTATTGTATTTGCCTTGAAAATCTGGAGGCATTTTCTATATGAGATGAAGTTTGTTGTTTTCAGTAATCACAAGAGCTTAAAATATTTGTTTGATCAGAAAGAGCTGAACATGAGACAACGGAGGTGGGTTGAATTCCTAAAAGATTATGACTTTGAACTGAAATACCATTCAGGTAAAGCTAATGTGGTGGCAGATGCCTTGAGTAGGAAGTCTGTAAATTTATCTCATATGATGTGGGATAATGAAGTGATTGAGCAGTTCTGGGATTTGAAAATAATGGATTTCTTTGCAGGTAGAATTTGTGATATTGAGTTGACAAAAATTGAGAATGAGTTGCTTGAGAAGATTAAAGAAACTCAAATACAAAATGATAGTGTGAAATATTTGAAAGGTCAAAGTGGCGTATCTGTGAATGAACAGGGGTTATTACTGTATCAGGGCAGGATTATTGTGCCCAAGGAACTAGCAGAGGAAGTTATGGTTGAGGCCCATAAGGGTCAGTATGCTATTCATCCAAGTGCTACAAAAATGTATCAAGATCTAAAAGTTAAGTTCTGGTGGCCTGGGATGAAAAAAGATGTTGCGGAGTATGTATCAAAGTGTTTTGTTTATCAGAAAGTTAAAATAGAGCATCAGAAACCTGCTAGTTTACTTCAGCCATTGGATATACCAGAATGGAAATGAGAGAGCATCTCTATGAATTTTGTTGTTGGGTTGCCTCGGACTCAGGCTGGATACAATTCTATTTGGGATATAGTGGATAGACTTACGAAGTCTGCACATTTTCTGCCAGTGCGAGTGGATTTCTCTACAGAGAGATTAGTAAAACTTTATGTGAATGAGATATTAAGGCTCCACGGGATTCCAGTTAGTATTGTCAGTGATCGGGAACCGAAGTTTACTTCACACTTTTGGAGAGCTTTGCAGCAAGCTTTTGGCACTCAGCTCAGGCTGAGCACTGCATATCACTCGCAGACTAATGGTTAGACTGAGAGGACCATATAGACACTTGAGGATATGCTGAGAGCTTGCACACTAGAGCAGGGTACTGCTTGGGACAGATACTTGTCACTGGTGAAATTTTCTCATAATAACAGTTTTCATTCCAGTCTCGGAATGGCACCATATGAGGCATTGTATGGATGGAGATGTCAAACTCCTACTTGCTGGACTGAGGTGGGTGACAAAGAAAGATTTGGTCCGAATTTTGTGCAGGAGACTACAGTGCAGATTGAGATGATCAGGGAGAAACTTAAACAGGCATAGAATCGGCAGAAAAGTTATTATGACAATAAACATAGACCACTTGAATTTGAAGAAGCTGACCATGTATTTGTGCGGTTATCTCCGGTCACGGGTGTTGGTCGTGCATTGGTAGTAAGGAAGCCGAGTCCTCGATTTATTGGGCTGTATCAGATTATGAAAAGAGTGGGATTAGTGGCATATCAGCTTGTCTTACCTCCACAGTTGTCGAATCTACATGACGTTTTCCATGTATCACAGCTGCGACATTATGTTTCGGATGAATCACATGTGGTGATACCAGATGATATTGAAATTCGGGAGAACCTGAAGGCTCCTATAGGTCCCATTGAGGTACTTGACCGCAGTGAGAAGAGGATGAGAAGCAAAATAATTCTATAGTTAAAGATTTAGTGGGAAGGACGCACACCTAAGGAGGCTACTTGGGAGCGAGAGGATGAGATTCTTCGGTTGTATCCTGAGTTAGCGGACATGTATGATTCAATTTTGCGGATAAAATTTCAAAAAGGAGGAGTGAATATAAAACCTCATAATTCTAAATCATATAATTATATTATAAATATGGATTAAAGGGTAGGATTAGTGAAAATCCTGAATTCGAAGTCAAAATACATAAAAAGGATAAAACGGTAATTTGCCAAACATGTAACCCTAAGAAAGGAAAATTGAGTAGAAGGTCTCAAATGGGAAAACGAACCCTGGAAATGGATTCAGAACTAAAAATTGAGTGGTTAGGCCAGTTCTGGAAATTTGATGAATAGTGTTTTTACAGGGTAAAAATACAGCGGTACATTTGCATCGAAAAGCGTGTCAAATGAATTTTGAGTTGTAGGCTTGGGACTAAGTTATAATTGATACATAGGACTAAGAATTATGATTCCTGATGAAAATTGATTGAAATTAGGGTTTTGGGGAAGCGTGCCCACAATAAACATAAAAACTTAAAACTGTGATTTCACCGAACGACCGAAAAACTCCGGATTCATCTGACCAAGGACAATAAAAGGACATCTGTGAATAGTAAAAATTGAATTTTCTAAATAGTCTAGGAATTATTGGACGTTTATTGGTTTAAGCGGGAGTTTTAAATTAATTTGAATCGCGTGAGCCCCACTTAAGTATAACTTGACACATGTGCACAAGGCATTATTCATGTTCTTCCTCACCTCTCCCTCTCTCTAAACCTGCGGCCCCCTTGGTGTTTATGCAAGTTTTGTTTCAAAATTTCATCTTCTCCAAACTCCATCAAAATCAACCAAACACAATTTCCACTGCATCAAACTTTAAGTAAACAACCTTCTAAACACAACCATGGTATTTCCAAGGCATGAAACTCGCTAGATTGGGAGAAAAAGGGGACCCATGGCTGCAGTTTTGGTGAAAGATTTTGATGTTCTTGGAGTTGTTTGATCCTCCATTGCTTGGGTATTGTGTGGAGGAGTCCTAGGCCTTGATTGTGGGTAAGTTTCAACATATTTCATTGGTTGAAATTTTGGATTTGATTCATGAACCCTAGAGCTTGTTGTATGGATTGATATGGTTAGGGACCTCAAATTGAAAATGTGTATTAGATAAAAGTGTCTTAGAATGATGTTTTATGGTGATTGAACTCATAAAAATTATTGATGAAATGTTTGGTAACTTAGGCAAAATTTATGATGGAAATTCAAGACTTTGTAAAATGGAATGGTTGTAGGATTGCGTAATTGAGTTGTGGAGTAATTGTATGAGTTAATTATAGGTTTGTATGATGTATGAAAGTGTGAAATTGGATTGAATACCCCTATGTATACATGTATGAAGAATTTGGCCATGCAGGGAAAATAAGGAAAAAATGATGTAAAAATCATGTGATTGATGTTGTGTGTGGTTGTGAATTGTGTTTAAATAGGTTGTATGTTGGTTTGATGCATGTGAATTGGAAGTGGAACCATTGGATATGTCTAAGTGTAAAAATTGGCCTAAAGGAAGATGATTGAAAAAAATGATGTTGAATGATAATGGAGTGAACTTAAGGAATTGGTTTGGTGTTGTGGTAAGCTTATAACATCCTTTTTAAGTTTGATTATATGTAATTTTGCGTGCCTTAGCATTAGTTATAATAAATGAATATTTTATTTATAACTATTTGGAAAGAAAAAAAATTGACATACACTTTCTTAGGACAATTAGTTACTCTTATAATATTTTTTATTTTTTTTTGGAAATTACATTACTCTTATAATATTAATCATATTCAATCTTTCTTGCTTTTTTACAAGATACGCTTAATTATTTAATTTAAAATAAGAAAGAATATATAAAAAAACAAGATATGTAAGTAAATTTCTTGATTAGATCGCAGCATGTTAGAATGATCGCATCAGAGAGAATTGTAGTTACAATCTATATACTGCCTTTGACTTGGGAGCTAATTGGCCATCCACGATGGAGTACCAACTCAAGTCCCAATACAAGCATAAATTTAGATAGTTCAATGAGGTATAAGGAGAAGTACACCCCATGCATAGAGGGTGTACTTTTAAAAGAAAACATCTAAATTCAACGAGAAATGAAGAAAATATTACCCAAGTGATATAAAGAGATATATGTCATCTTAACTATATTTTTCCTTTTGAATATCTGGAAAAGAACGAAATGAACGTATTTCAAATAGATAAATAGACTACAAATATTACTCAGGCTCCAAAGAAAATGTTCTCAAGTTCAATCATCCTACTTTTGGCTAGTCCAAAATATAACCATTTTTCATAGAGAAGAATATATAGGCACACCTGCTATGGTGGTACCAGCGTCCACAATAAAATTGTTGCCCGACACATATTCAGAAGAATCATGAATTAAGTAACGAGCAATTGATGTCAATGCTGGATCAGAAGTGCCAAAACTTCTCAAGGGTACTGTTTTCAAGGCCACATTATTCAGCCAATCTTTCTCCATTAATTTCTCAGTGATTTCAGATTTGAAAAGACCAGGTGATATGGAATTGACTCTGATTTTGTGTGCCCCCAATTCCAATGCCATGACCTATCAAATATCATTTCAGAAAGTCACAAACTAAATGATAACAGTATGCCTTTGTTTGAATTAATGATAACAAAATCAGAAACTCTTGACAGACATAATTGTGTGAATATCAAAGGAGCATATAAAATTAGAGCACAAAGCCACAAGCCAAACCAGATTAAGAAAATTATTCCTCCCTTATCTGTTTTCTGCTTCCTACTTATCACCTTTAATACATACGGATAATCCTTTTGTACAGGTAGGTGAAAAGCCAATTAAAAATTAGCGAGTTTACTAATGCAAGTTCTCATATTAATGGTTCTACATGTGAGCTTCTTTTTATTTTTTTGTATTTTTATCTCAAAAGTAGCATGTGAACTTGTAAAGACTAATCAATGTAATTACTGACAGAAGACCAAAACAATTTATTCACATGCAGTGGATTTGCTCCATCTCAAGGCTCCTCCAAGGAAAATTTAGCAGAAAAAGACTACAAATAGGATTAAAAAAAACAAGGCAAACCCAACTGCACAAAAGCTCTCTGGCTCTGCTAGAAGTGAGACTTTCTCGTCACAAAAAAACAACCTTACTACAGCTTGAAGGCTTGCCTTGCCATCATAATAAAACTACAAATAGGATAAGAAATATATTTTTCCCTACTGTTTACATCAACCCTTATGATAAGCACAGATAAAACTCTTTAACTGAATATTCCAACACAACAAAAACAAAGTGTGCTTCTTAATTTGATGTATTTCTTCTATTGCTATAAAGTCAGCCACGTTATTAAAAAATCCAAAGGAAAAGATATATATATATATATATATATATATATATATATAAACATAAAATTCAAAATACGTTGACTGGTTTTTAAAGTTGATTACTTTGATTTAAAATAAATCGCAAGTCAAATCATCATTACCTTAGTCAGCACATTGACGCCTGCCTTTGACGATGAATAGGCAGCACCTCCAGGCAATTGCCCCCTATTTATACCAGCAATTGAAGCAATATTGATAATTGATCCTTTCCTCTGTGCATCACGCATGTGTTTGCATACATACTTTGACACCAACCAGGTACCAGTTAAGTTCGTTCTGAACACTTGATTCCATTCCTCCTCAGACAGTTCCAAGGGTGATTTCACAGTTCCTACTCAGCACAAGAATCAGGAAATATGAAACTTCATAGCAATCCATTATCAATTTCCCGTGATTCAAAACCAAGTCTTAAGAATTATATTATGACCTGAACAACCCCATAAAGTTAATGGACTCTTGTTGACTTGCTGCATCTATGATAATTCTACAAGAGGGAATTTCATGTGTCCAAAACAATTGTTAATTACTTTCTAAAATTAAAAAGTATCAGAAACAAATAATGCTCGTAATCCAGTGTTACGATCTACTTTCAAGGTATAGGACTTGAGTCTAACATTGGTTATATAGGTGATTAATGTGAAGTTTATATGAACATATCATCCAGTTTTGAATTTTTTTCTGCATAATATATTTTTTATTATTATGTAAAATTTTATGTTAGTCTTATTACATAATTTTATGTTAGTAAAGTTTCTCTTCAAGAACTACTATTTTTTTTTTTTTTTAAATTAAAGTTTATAGACTTTTAATTTTTAGGTGACAGGAAACTAAAAACTTAACAAAGATTTTACGGTGATACCGGGGGTGGGTGTTTGGTAGGGAGAAATTTTTGAGATTCCGGGGTAAATGATAACGGTAATCGTATTTTACCCACGTTTAATATAAGGTTTCTAAAACATGGTAATCTAATTTTTCCGGAATTTTGTTTTGTATATAATTTTTTTTCAAAATGTGATTCAAGAATAAGGGGTGGTATTCTTGGAATCCCAAGTGTTAGGAAAACTTTACACTTTTTTAGAACAAAATTTTGGTAATATTTTGCCTTCGAAACAGCTTTTTGTTAACATTTTCATAAAAGTGACTATTCCCCCATATTCTTAGGTATCATGATTTCTGGGCATAAATAAATTTATCGTCTGCAAAACTCCCCCTAAGTTCATAAATTATGAGTAGCACTCATCTTGCAACCAGATCGTCATGGGTTTTGAGTTTGCAAAAAAAGAAATACGACCATCACCAATATCCCAGCAAGTCAGGAACAGGTTTGCTATTTCCCCATTTTAAGATATTTTTTTTTGGTACATACATTTTAAGATATTTTAAATTCAAACTTAAGAGTTATGCAACAAATACTAACATAATAAATTTCCAAGTAAAATGCATAAAAGATGAAACCAAGCAAAAATTTAGTACTAGAACTCAGAACACATCAATTTCTCAAATTTCAAAGAACCCCAAAATGTTCATCCCAAAATTCAAATCTACAATTACCTCTAACACCAGCGTTGTTGATCAACGCATCAATATGGCCAAACGCGTCCCATGCCTTCTGCACGCACTTGTCGATGACCTCGCCATCGGCGGAAACGTCGAGTTCCACGGCCACCGCACGGAGGCTTCTGGCAGCACCACCGGCCTCCGGCGACGGCGTCAGCCGATTGATTTCATCGCAGAGGGACTTGAGCCGGTCGATCCTGCGGGCCGCCGCGACGACGAGGCAGCCGGCCCGGCCGAGGTCGAGGCAGAAGTCACGGCCGAGGCCGGCGGAAGCGCCGGTGACCATCACTACTTTTCCGGCGAGGCTGTGCCACGGCTCCAGGTGTTGGGAAACTTGTGCTGCCATTATTGATTCGGTGCTTGAATTGAATGTGTGAGGTAAAATGGGTTGTTATATAGGCCAATTTGGAAAGTGAAAGTAATGAGGTATCGTTATGAACATGGAAATTGAAAGGAAGTAGACATAAATCATAAATGACGACGCATTAACGTTGGAGAATCAAATCAAGTGGAGGTTGGTGACTAGGGTGTTTGATAGGGAGATTTCTTTACAAAGTGAAGGTGGGTTTTGAATTGATATTCTATTTTAGAAAATTTATCTGCAAAAGTAATTTGCTGATAATTCATTTTGTGTGTAATTTATGAATGAAAATTCTATTTGAATTGTTGAAAAATAAAAAAAATAGATATATTTTTCATATTTTTTTATATATCAAAAAATATTTTAATAATATTTTCGGAAAACTCATATTTTTTTTATATTGAAAGAAATTATAATTTTCGGATAAAAAAAATTTCTCCAAAATTTAAATATCTCTTAATTTTTCTCGAAAATAGGTCGGTGTGATTCGACACATATTACATTTTAAAAATTAGAACAATATAATAATGTAATAATTAAATAAAAAAACTTATATTAACAATTGAGAAAACAGCTAGATTTATTATTATATCACTGTTTAGATTAGTTTTTAAAATATACAATTATTACGTAAAAATTTTTAAATATGAATACGTTGGTCGAATTAATTTTAGTATTATTATTTTATAAACCGACTTAAACGATAAAATACGTGCTTTAAAAATTTATAAAATATATTATTTTTTGACAACTGATATAATCCAAGTAATATTTATTATTTATAAAATATTTATTAGGGTCTACACCTCGTAATCTGCATGTATCAAGGTTTTTTAATGAATAAATGATGGTTGAAAGTCAAACACTCCGTTGGTTGTTAACAACCACATTATTGTCCATGCGTTTACGAACGTGGCTGTTATGTTAGATTTTAATTAGGTAATAGGAGAATGATTAAATTACGGGTAATATTAAAAATAAATAGGACATATATGATGGTTCACCCAATTGGTCTACCGTCCCTACTGATGAAATTTCTCTCCCTCTCAATGATAATCAAGGAGAGGGATTCTCTTTAATATAAATAAGAGATGATACAATAATTGGATCAAATTATTTTACCCACAATTCAATACATCAAGTGATTTATTGCTCCTTTTATGAGCAACATTACAATCAATCAATTTTCTTAATTTGTCTCTACTGATATCTTCAACATTCCCCTTCAAGTTAAGGCGAAGATGTCAATCAAGCCCAACTTGGCAATGATATTTTGAAAAGAGTTTCTAGGAAGGACCTCAGTCAAGACATCTGCTAATTGATCTTCACTTCGAATATAAGGTGTCTCAATTATCTTTGCTTGAACCTTTTTCCGAATAAAATGACAGTCTACTTCAATATGTTTAATTTTCTCGTGAAACACTGGATTAGATGCAATATGAATAGCAGCTTGGTTGTTACAATACAACATAATAGGATTCTCCATTTGCTCCAAGGTAAGGTCAAAAATGAGGTCTTTAAGCCAAACGAGCTCACTGGTGGCTAACA
The DNA here is from genome assembly GCF_033153095.1 of Gastrolobium bilobum. Classification (NCBI taxonomy): domain Eukaryota; kingdom Viridiplantae; phylum Streptophyta; class Magnoliopsida; order Fabales; family Fabaceae; genus Gastrolobium; species Gastrolobium bilobum. The sequence continues at coordinate 137,414 of NW_026895681.1, read as the reverse complement.
CCATAGCATGATATTAGGCTTCTGCACTATAACGTGCCACTACACTTTGCTTTTTACTTTTCCAAGTCATAAGGTTGCCTCCAACAAAGGTACAAAAACCATAGGTGGATCGTCTGTCATGTGGGCTACTTGCCCAATCAGCATCAGCATATCCAACAATGTCAGTGTGGACATTTCTCTTTAACCAAATGCCTTTTCTTGGACAAGACTTCAAATATCTAAGAATCTGATCTGCTAGATTCATGTGATCTTGTGTTGGTTGATGAAGGAATTGGCTAATGTAGTTTACCGAATAGGATATATCCGATCTGATAATGGTGAGGTAGATTAACTTACCAACAAGTCTCTGGAACTGTGTTGAGTCAGATAGAGGAGTAAAGTCTTTCTCAAACTTACAATTGTAATTCATAGGGTTATCAATTTGTTTGGATACTATTTTACCAGTCTCCTTTAGAAGATCTAATACATATTTCCTTTGTGAGATGAACAACCCTTTATTGGATTCGGCAATTTCAATTCCCAGGAAGTATTTTAGGTGACCCAAGTCCTTGATATCAAAGGTCATATTGAGATACTTCTTCAATTTATCTATCTCATTCATATTATTTCTAGAAATGACTATATCATCTACATAGATAAGGATTGCAATGATATTTCCATCACAGTGTCTTACAAATAAAGTATAATCTAACTTACTTCGAATAAACCCAAAGGTGGTGAGTGCCTTGCTCAACTTTTCGTACCAAGCATGGGGAGACTGCTTTAGACCGTAGATGGCACACTTTAGTTTATACGCTTCACCAAGTTGAGACTCAAGAGGGTGACTTGGAGGCAAGTCCATGTCAACTTCCTCTTCAAGATCTCCATGCAAAAAAGCATTTTTAACATCCATTTGGAAGAATGGTCATCAATGATTGATGGTAACAGACATAAGAACCCTTACCGTGTTCATTTTTGCTATTGGAGGAAAGGTAGCTATGTAATCTACACTATAGGTCTTAGTGTATCCTTTAGCAACAAGGCGAGCTTTATTTCACTCAATAAACCCATCACTTTGATATTTGATTTTATAAATCTACCTGCAACCTACAATGTTCTTGCCTTGAGGAAGAGATACAATTTCCCAAGTGTGATTTTTATCAAGAGCAAAAAGCTCATCGTTCATAGCTACTTGCCATTCTGAACTTAACTTTTCTTCTTCAAAGTTGGCCAGTTCATGATGCTTGTCAATGGTGGTTAGGAAGGTCCTATGTCCACTAGAGACATGATCAAGGCATGCATAGTCTTGAATTGGATAAGTGACAGCTGTAGAGATATAGTCATTTAATTTGGTTGATGGCTTGATTGTTTTGGTGGATTGGCCCACAGTCTTATCTGATATTACTGCTGGATTAGAGGTGGAGGTCTCAACCTTCTGATTCGGTATTGCTGGTGGAATAGAGGTGGAGATCTCTGCTTCAGGCACATCAAGAGGTGGTATTGTACTGGTTGTTTTAAATGGAATTGGCCTGAGAGAAAAATCCAGTTGTGTATCAATGTCAATCTCCCCCTTATTTTTATCCCTGGAAGAAAAATACATAGAACTCTCATCAAAATAAACATCTCGAGAAATATATAACTTTTGGGTACCAACATCATAACATTTGTAGTCCTTTTTTACTGTTGAGTTTCCCAGAAAAATACACTTGGTGGCATGGGGCTCTAGTTTGTTAGTGTTTTGTATATGAACATAGCAAATACATCCAAATACTCGTACATGAGATAGATCAATATCACGGCCATAGAGAACCGCCAAAGGTGATTTATAATGAAGTTATTTATTGGGTGTGCGGTTGATAAGGTAGTAACCGGTGAGTACTGCATATGACCAAAAATGAGAGGGGAGGTTGCCATGAAAGAGTAAGGAACGAGTGACCTCCAGTATGTGCTGATTTATTGCTCAGCAATGCCATTCAGCTGAGGGGTACCAACACATGATAATTAATGAACAATGTCCACGGATTTAAGAAAGGCGTGCATAGAGTGATTAATATATTTCGTACCATTTTCACTACACAGAATTTTAATGCTCACCCCATACTAATTTTTTATCATTTGTTAAAATTCCTGAAAAATATTACAAACTCCATACTTGAAGTACGATAAGTAAAGCCACATGCAACGAGACTTATCATCAATAAAAGTAATAAACCATCGAAAGCCATCACAAGAGTTAACCGGGGCCGTACCCCATACATCAGAGTAAACCAGCTCAAAACTATTAGAAGAAATATGTTCACTACTATTAAAAGTGTTAGTATCAAGGTGTCTTAGAGACAATCTATTTTATCTGATGAACACCTTGTACTATTTGGTATTTCATGATTTATATATTTAAGCGTACTTTATCTTTATCATATTTAAGTCTCGGCTTTATTTTATAGTCCACAATTGCCCACCATTTTTTATCAACTTCACGAGATCCCACCCGGTACTTGGTATAATTATTGTCCGTTGAAATCTTTTCGTGAAAATAATCACCAATGGCAGCCTTCCACTCCTTTTTGAAGATCTCAAACATTTTTCTTGTGTAGCGCTTTCCGGTTATTGCTTCGATAGGATGAGCAGTCTCCAAAATTGCTTTTGTATTTATAGTTTTGAAATCTTCATCTTCTTCTGCATCCCTCCTAGACTTGATTGCTTTGTCATATTGGATGACAAAGTCATTTAACATTGTGTTAGAGTTGACATATCCATCAAAAAATGAATTGATGCTCTCACTTCGACAACTTGTGGTCATTCCGGCAAAAAATGTATCTTTCAAGTATGCCTTTGCCCAATGATGACGTGAAGTATACATGTTAGCCAACCAACTACCTGCTCTAATATCATATTTATTCTTTAATGCTTCCCACTTTCCTTCAAACTCATCGATCTTTTGACTTTTATACCACTCACGGAAGTCAGCATCAAAATTATCTTTAAATTGTGCGCGGAGTGATTGACTGTGCTCCATAACATGTTTTTTCAGGTGCCATGCGCAAAAACGATGTCGAGCTCCTGGAAATATTTTAGCAATTGATTTTCCCATAGCTTTGTCTTGATCAGTTATAATAGCAACCAGAGACCTATCAAACATACATGTTCGAAATTGTTCAAACAACCAAGTAAAAGTTGCTTCTGTTTCATCTTCTACCAAAGCAGCAGCAAATAAAATTGATTGCCCGTGGTGATTAACACCCACGAAATGGGCAAAAGGAAACTTGAACTTGTTTGTTTTGTATGTCAAATCAAACACAAGGACTTCACCAAATTGAGCATATGCAACTCTTGACCTACCATCCGCCTAGAAGACACTTCTTATTGTACCATCTTCTGCTAGATGCATATCAAAATAAAAATCTCTATCAATAACAGACTTCCTTTGAAAGTGTTTGACAATGCCCTGGCATTCTCGGCCTACATTACTATGTCTCTGGCTTGATATAATAGTGCTAATTTGAATTGGAGTAATATTAAAATCTTCGTTCATAGCGTTAACCACCTTTGAGATTTTTGAAGATGTTAAACCCTCCTGATAAAGCTTAGAAACCAATGACTTAGTAATGCCTGAGTGTCGTAAACCACTATGAGAAAAAAACTTCTTCACCTTTGTAGGAGTGTTAATCAACGGATGGTTGTGTGTATCATTGAATTTTTCCACAACCTATGATCCATCAACCAACTTTATTTGTAACATCGCTGAACAATCAGTCCTTGTTTCCCTTCTCCTTTTGACATTGTCAACATCAACTCTTTTATCATGAAGTCGTTTCACACCTTGCTTTGCACATACATAATTCCACCTAAATGGCTGTTGTGTTTTTGTACTCCTATTACACCAGTGCTTACGTATTCCAAATCCTTTACTTTCTGCACAATCATTATAAAAGTCATAAGCTTCTTCTATTGTCTTAAAGACTCTACCCAAAATAGGGGTATCCGTGAAGCTCATATCATCAGCTCCCACAATAGTTAGTCATATACTCCAACACAGGCATACTGCATGTCATGTATAATGAATTCAAATAATAGTTAATCATTTACCTGACCATCAAAACGCGCAACCAAAACAACAGATGATCCTGGAGATTGTGTTTCCACAACACTTTTGCCGAGATTTTCACACTTTTCCATGAGTTCCCTTATATAAAGTCGAGTATTGCTCCCTGCGAAAATTTCTCATGTGTATAAGTCTAGATTAAAGGATTAACTTATCTATACCAAAGTAGTTTTTTAATAGGTAAAGGAAATGATGCTTTGCATCTCAATCGGAATGAGGTGTACCTATTTTAGTGCCAACAAAAAGAAACAGGGCATGATAGGAAAGAACTTGATTGGGGCACGCTTACTACTCCCTACACTCCAAACAATATGGCATGAAAATGTGCATATTCTTATCAATTTAATTAGCATGCTACTAGAGTGCTTTTTCTAATTGGGTGCCTAAAGATTAAATTTAATTATGCAGCCTCACTAGATATAAACTAACGCTCAAATTATCAACATGTTATTCCATCAACCACTCAGCAATGTATGCAGATTAGGGTAGCCCAGCACAGTTCCATTAACCCCCAATGTTTCTACCTAATTTTTTTTTGTTTCTTCCCTTTTTTAACTAAGAAAATAAAATATAAATCACCATGCAAACAAATCACCACATTTTTTAACCAGCACAAGATATTATTGACACAGATAACACCACCATATGGCTCCATCAACATTATTAAGGAAACCAAAGCTTCCTAAACCGATTTAAAAAAAGAAACAAAAAAAGGAGTAAATGGAATTTGGAGAAAAAGAAATGGTGAGAAAGAGGAAGAAGAAGAAATACAACAACAATTCAGAGAACTTTGAGGAGATCATCAGCACCGCTGAAGGTGAAGGCAACATTGAGGAGATCATTTAAGGAGTAAGTGCTTTTTCTAATTCAGGTTACGAAATCATGGGTCACACCCTTTTGAATTTGCTTTTGTTGCTGTACAAGCGAAAGAAGAGCCACACAGGAATCAAAACATTAGGTGGATGGCACATTCCAAATAAGCTTAATTTAATTAAAAAATAAAATAAAATTGTTTCTTATTCCTGGCCTGCCCTATTTGTTTCCCTCTCCATAGTGGTAACCTAACCTGGCCATCTTAATCTCTAACAAGATGAGCATTATAACTACATATGTTACTATTATATTTTTGTTTATCCAAACATATGTATCTGTCTTCATCCCAAAACCCCGGCATGACTAAACCAATATAGCTTATGTAGCAATGACATATTCCGTATTGCAATTTTTAAATGCATAGTACTGCATCAACAACAACTTACTAAATAATAATTGTTTAGAAATGAATTAATTAACATAAACTAGTTACTAATTTGTATCAGTCGAATTCAATACAGCAGACAGTAACTATCTGGCATATAAAATTTACTCATTTTTGAGTTATTTTCTGAAACATAATTATTGTCTCATATATTAGATTGCTAGATTCAAATGTATTATGATAATCATCTCTATGTTAAATTCCAGTAGAAATGGGTGAGGCCTCAACAGAACAGGAAGTAGGAAGTTGAAAGAGTTAACTGAGGGTTAAACAAATTCATTATACCGAAATACATTTCAGGGGCAGATAACAACTTTGAAGTTTTCAGCACCAATCCAAAAGTGGGTTATGAAGGTCCCAATAGTATCTGTGCTAGTTCTAGTGTAATTTGCTTGCAATTAGCAAGCAAGTCTTATATCTCTAACACTATTGATGAAAGGGATACGATTCTGTTCAGACAAAAACTTCATGATTGGTAACTATTGTTGTCATCTTTCCATAAAATCCTAAATTTTAACATCTAATCACCAAAGTGGCACACACCATCACCATTAACATCTGTCCAACAAAACCAAAATTATCATACAAAAAACAACAAAAGCAAAAACAAATAAACCAGTGAATAAGAAAAGCAAATAAATAAGTAAATTCATAAATAAATTAAAATAACATGATAGATTAAGGAATTGACAAACATGATATATTAGGGCAATGACGAACTGTAACAGAATGGGATCAAAAAATTTCTACCTACAGGTGGTGGAGCACGGGCGCACCAGAAAATGGTGGAGGGAGCAATGAACGCCCAACAAGGAAGAGGGGAAGGGCTACCGACGATGAAGGAGAACAACCACGAACGCGAAGGAGAAGAACTATGAGGGAAAACGATTTGGGGGAAGAGCAACACCGACGAAGGAGAAGAACACTATCAAGACGAAAAGAACACAGCACATCAAAGGAGAAGAAGCTCTGTGCACTGCCTGCTTGACGACGAGGAGTTTGGGAACAAGACTCTTGTTGAAGACGTTCAATATTAGAAAACAAAGTTTATTTTTTTTTTAGACCAAAACGACGTAGTTTTACTGAGCCGGAGATAAGCTTATCTACAGCAGCTGCAGAAATGTTTTTCCCTATATATATATATATATGGGTTTAATGTTTGTCATTTTAAATGACATAAGTTATGTCATTTTACGAAAGAGATAGACACAGAGAATGGAAATCATGGAAGAGAGAAGTGGATGGTTTTTTCTAATTTAAATTTTAAATAAAAAAATAAAATTATGTGTCTATCTCTCTCTTAAAATGACGTAAGTTTATGTCATTTAAAATGACAAACACTTTTCTATATATATATATATATATATATATATATATATATATATATATATATATATATATAACATATATATATATATAGCAGCAACTTTAGATAAGCTTATCTACAGCTGCCATTTTTAACTATATTCTCCCAGAAGAATATAGTTATAACGTTAAAGTTGCTCTTTTCTCTCTCTCCATGTCAGCAAAAAAAGTTGTGAAAAGTAAATGAGGAGAGAGAAAAAGAGCAACTTTAACGTTATAACTATATTCTCCCGGGAGAATATAGTTAAAAATGGAAACTGTAGATAAGCTTATCTAAAGTTGCTGTAGAAATACTTTTGCCTATATATATTTATATATATGAGGTAGGATCCTTTGACACCTCATACGAGAGCCATTAGATCAAAAAAGATCAATGGTGTCATATGCTTATAAATAAGAGTCATTGATCTTTTTTGATCTAATGGCTATTAGATGAGGTGTCAAATTTCAAATTTGACTCTGATGTCAAAGGATCCTACCTCTATATATATATATATATATATATATATATATATATATATATATATATGAGTTCGCTTTTTCTACGATCAATGTAGATAACTTATCTACAGTGAGCCCAAAATGACGTCGTTTTGAGACGAAAATCAATGTATTTTTGTAATTATAATTTATTGCAGGGTTATAATAGTCTTTTTCATTATAATTTTTTAATCCAAAACGACGTTGTTTTGAGAGTGAATGTAGATAACTTATCTACATTCACTTTAAAAACATTAAATCATATATATATATATATATATATATATATATATATATATATATATATATATATATGGAGAAGTGTTTGTCATTTTAAATGACATAAAGTTATGTCATTTTAAGAGAGAGACAGACACAAAATAATTTTTTTATTTAAATTTTAAATTAAAAAACCATCCACTTTCTCTCTCCTATGATTTCTATATTTTTTTTTTGTATCTCTCTCCTAAAATGATATAACTTATATCATTTAAAATGACAAACATCAAACCCATATATATATATGTCTATACAATATACGTGGGAGAGTTTTATTATAAATTTTTTATTTATAAATTATATTATTTTTTTTTGAAAATACATTATGTACTTCCAGAAAAACATAGTATAATTTATAAAAATTTATAAAAGTATTTGGTAAATAGATCATTCCTATATGCTTTAATATTTTCATGATGAATGCAGATAAATTATTTATATTCTTTCTCAAATTAACGTTATTTTAAGTTGAAAAATTAAAAAATTATAATGATGAAAAATATTATAATCTTGAAATAAATTATAATTATAAAATACATTAATTTCTGTCACAAAACAATATCATTTTGAGATTAATTTTATCTGTATTTACTGCAAAAAAAATAATATATATAAGAAATGGCAGTCCAACAAATAAAAGAAATTGGTTACCACATTATTTGCCAAAAGGCTCCGTAGCATTTTTATTTTTATTTTGTATGTGTAGGTTACACAACAATTTTTCTAGGCATCTATGTTTGCTGGTGACGTTCCTCCGATCAGCATATTGCCGCCGCTGCCACAACGTGACGATATCAGCTCACTTGACAAAGTGAATTCAAGTGCCCAAAGAGCACAACCAAAATCACCATAAACTAAATCATCAAATACAATTTAGTTCATGTTGTGAATATACAGATATGGAAAGCTTGTTAGGAAAAGCTTTGTTTTTTTAATTAATGAACTAATAGATAAATTTAAAATAAAAAAAGGGTTCGACACTATTAGTACTGTTCTGGATGGCCCACATCTGGGCGGTCCAATGGCTTGGGCCTAAATCCCCCTACTCTTTCCACGTCAACTCTACTGGCAGGTCAGTACCAACCCTGCTTCCTCCCTGTTTCCTGGGCGACTGCACCCCCCAGGTGAGACACCAAAATGTCTCACTAGAGATACCAACATTGCAAAAAGCCGCCCCAAGTGCCATAAATAGTAACTCCCTCTTTACAGAAGTAGCAGCAGACGCTGCCACCTCTGATGCAGTGACTTCACCACTGCTACCACAACAATGTCAGCCAAGTCTGGCGTTCCTAGAGTTGACCCCGTCCACCAACTCACCGCAGACAAATATCTCACCTCTTATAAATACCCTCCTTAAGGCCAGAGAGGAGACATCTTATGTATCGTTATTCTGTTAGTTTGTAAGACTAGAGTCACACACACATTTTCCCCATTTTACCTGATAATGATACTCATACTTGGGATAGCACTTCCTAACTTGGTCTCTACAGTAAGTGGAAATTCTATTTCATGAAAGCAAACATAACGTGACACAAAGAATTCTTCAGTTTCCAAATCATAAACCTCCCACCCTTTTTTGGCCAAGTGGATACCGGACAAACATACAATGTTTAGAATGCGAATTGAACTTATTAGTTGGTTTTGGTTGTGAGGCAGCATAATACAAGCAACCAAACACCCTTAAATGACTATATTCGGCAACAGTCCCATGTAGCAGCTCATGAGGGGCTTTCCCATTGAGAAGTTTCGTAGAAGTTCGATTGATAATGTATGTTGCTGCCATCACACTCTCACCCCAAAACTTGATCAGGAAGTGAGCTTGAAATAATAAAGCACAGGACACGTTCAATATATGTCTATGTTTCTGTTCCACTCGACCATTTTGTTGCGGCGTATGGACACCTGAAGTTTGGTGAAGGATACATTTCTCAGCAAATAGTTCAAGCATCTTGTTAGATTTAAATTTCGTTCCATTATCCGATCAAATGACTTTTACTGTTTTATAGAATTGATTTTGCACCATTATAAGGAACTTACGTAAACATTCATAGGTTTCACCTTTCTTACCCATCAAACAAACCCAAATGGCACGTCTGTAATCGTCAACTATAGTTAGAAAAAAATGTGCACCAAATGAAGAACAAGTACAATAAGGCCCCCATGTATCACAATGGAGGAGTTCAAAAAATTTATTACTTCTATGTTCACTAACAAGAAACATAGATCCTGTTTGTTTGGCGTGATAACAAACATCGCAAGCCTTATTGCCTATATTACCAAAACGAAGATTATCAGAAATATGAATCATAGAAATTGCTTCTAGTGATGCATGTCCCAACCATTTGTGCCATAGTTCATCGTTTCAGAAGAGCAAACTATTAATGCTGCAACTTGGTTTAGCAAAAACACATACACGTCGTCCTTGTAATCACCCAACACAATCTCCTTCCTCAGCTTGCGATCCTGCAAAATACAATCTTCATCAGTAAACATCACATTCGCATCACGTTGATGCAACAACTGGGACACATAGATTAAGTTGCATTTCAAATTGGGCATAAATAAAACATCAGATAATGAAAAATAATGAGTGAGCAAAATGGATCCTTGTTTCATAGCATATGTTGTAGATACAATGTATATTTTGATGATAACAAAGTGGCAACAATAAAAAGGCAAGATCATTGGATCAAGAGCAATAATGAATAATTTAGAAGAGAAATAACAAGATCAAAGACAACTAACTATGGACAATATCTAAGAGAAGCTCAATATCATAACCATGGTGAAAAATGATCAAAACCAACAAAGTGTCAAGCATTGTTATATTCAACAAGTCAAAGCATCAAGTTCAAGTAAAGATCCAAGACACAAGACATGAAGCTAAGTCTAAAATCATATTTAGAATATATCTTTATGACTTGGAATATATGTGACGGTATATGATAGATTGCGTTGCATGAGCTCAAAGTTTTTCTGAAAGTAAACGTGTTTTTCAAATTGCATAATCATAACTTTTATATACTTGAAAGAAATTTGAAAAATTCATGGAAAAAATCCTTAACATATTTTATAACTTCAAAACATATTTATCAAGTCAAGGTCTTTCACAAAAAGTAGTTGGAAGTAAGCTATAACACATTTGAACTTAAGATTTATTGCTTAATTTCGCTGCTGCCTTTCATACAATTTTTCATATCTAATATGATGGATTTGGATCTTGTGTTCTTCATAGAAGTTGTAGATCTCTCTTTTATCTTTCCAAAGAGACTAAGATCACATCAATCTGACAAGTATAACTCGAATTATAGCCAAAATACGAAACAGTGTTCTTGTTGTCAAGTTGGGAATCGACTACCAATGCAAAGATCCCAACGGCTATAAAACAACTAGTTTTTCAAAATTGGTCCCAACTGCTATAAACGACTATAAAATGGCTAGTTTTTCAAATGAGATCCCAACGGCTATAAACGGCTAGTTTCCCAACGGCTATAAATGGCTAGTTTTTCAATGAAAACACTATATATGTATTCACAATGACTCAAAAACATTGGGCATCATTCCTACACATATTAAGCATACTCTGAGAGCTTCTACACTATCATTTGCATATTCTTTCATATCTTTCAAAGATCAAACATATTTGAGCTCATATCTTGAAAATTCATATACCCATAGTGCTTCAAGTTGTATATCCACACTTTGAGAGTGTATATTCATTTCTAAATATTTCCCTCCTTGTATTCTTGAGTTGAAAGGGTTGTGAGACCCATTGTTTGAGAGGTGGCCAAATACCTAAGTAAATTTGGAGTGAATTGTAAGGTTACCAAGTATCTGTAAACTTGGAGATTGTAAGGTATCCAAGAACTCGAAGTCTTGGAAGATTGTAAAGGTTTGTCAAGCACCCGTGAAGCTTGACCATCAGTGAAAGAGTTGATCGAGCGACTTCAATCTGGACGTAGGTCACAAGTGGCGGTGACTGAACCAGGATATATTGTGTTTGCAATTCTCTAAACTCTAAACTCTTTATTTTTAGAACTTCAATTGCTTCTCTGATATCTTGTATGTGCTAGTATAAGTTCTATAATCATGATATATTATATATTATGGATTGTCTGAATATATTGATTAGCTTTCTACATATCAAAGTTTGCTTGAAATGATTATTTAAAAACTAGAAGGGGACTTTTGCGAAAATCTTGTAATACTCAATTCACCCCCCCTCTTGAGTATGGAAGCCACATTCCTAACATATCTCACAGTTCCATTTGGTAAACCCACTGCCAAAGGCTCAATGTTTGTAACATCACGAAGTAATACAAGTTCCCCTGTCATGTGGTGAGACGCGTCGCTATCTATAAGCCAATTATGGTAACATCTTTACCAATTAATGTGTCATTTGATGGCTGAGGTTTATCGACCAAAGACAATAAACGCGTTACCACCTTAGGTGTCAGAACTGAGAAAGCATTGGCTTGCTCCTGTGATTCCTCCGTTTGAGCTGCATTTGCGATAGATTGCGTTGCATAAAATCCTCCTTGTGAGTTGCTCCTTCCTCCACTAAAGCGTCCATGTCCTCTCCCCCTGCTGCCGCCACGACTAGGGTAGCCAAACGCTTGCCAACAACGTGAAGCTTCATGGTTAGTCTTCCTATAATGTACACATGGAGTACGCTCAACAAGTTTCTCCTTTACTTGTGGTGTTGTTGTCTGCGTTGCATACCCAATGGCATCAACCCTAGCATTTTAGGTGCGCGCTATAGAACGATGGGTCTCTTCCTACGTGACAATAACATAGACCTTGTTCACTGTTGGGAGCAGCGAGTGATTTAAAATCTGTGAGCGCAAGTTTTCGTAGATGGCTTCATCCTGTCCCATAAGAAATTGATAGACACGACCATGCTCTATTTCTTCCTCGACCTCCTTTGCGTACGTACAATTTTCACCACACGCACAAGACTTGTAAGATTTGCTTCCTTCAAGTTCATCCTGCTCTCAGCTTCATGTAATATTCTCCGACGCTACTTCCTTGTTGCCTAATGTTGGCTAAGCTCGCCTTGAGTTTATACTGACGTTGAAAATTCTCCACCGCGTACCTCTATTTCAAATCATCCTAGAGATCCTTCACCTCATCGAAACATTTGATAAAAGGATGTAACTTCGGATCAATGGTGTTGTGTATCCACCCATTGATCATCGAGTTGCACATCTCCCAGGCGCGTCATTCTTTTGCATTTTCCTTCTCCGATTCCTTCACAAATCCAATCACGAATTCTAATTTGTTTTTCGATTTAAGTGTGTTTTTCATGAGCTTTGCCCAATTCTCATAATTGGCTTCTCCTTGCAGCATCACAGTCGTCAGTAGGATCCCTATGCTATCTGAACCTCCTAGATAAAATGGTGATCCAGGGTCCGACAGCTTCGAGTTGTTGCTTCCTTCACTAGCCATCTTCTATTGGGCTAGCTTTCGCACTCTTCTCAAAGCTTATAAACTACAGAAGTGTTTGACAAATGATTGCTTTGATGTCATATAAAGAACCAATTCAACCCAAAAGCTTAAGCTATTAGTCGAAGACCTATTAATGGTTTATATACCTCTAACAATGATTTTTTCATAAACTTTGACTATCAAATATAGGGGTTTATATTTCTTATAAGAAGAGTCTTCTCGTGCTACACTCACATCGTTTTGCATGCCAGTACTTTTAATTTTTTTTAATTACTTTTGAAGTGGATCCACTGTGCGTTTCAAAAATTCTATAAGTATAAACCCCTCAAATATATCAATGAAATGCTTTGGCATTTTTAGAATTTTTGGTACGAATGGGTTTTTCTGATATTGAATAAACAATAAAACTCGACCGTTTCTATCATGCTCAAAGTTAATAATGTCGACTTAAATATTCGCTAGTTCCAATCGCGTGAAACTCGAGCTACTGTAGTTATCATTTTATATAGTTATACTCCTTGGCTATATTGTGAACAGTAGTACCCATGTGTGGATGGGTCAAGTATGAATAATGGAGAAGCTTCTGCTTGTGGGGGTGTATTTAGGAATGCTAGTGGAAGGTGGCTTGTTGGCTTTTGTAAAAATCTTGGCTGTGGTAATGTTTTGTTAGCAGAACTTTGGGGTTGTCTCCTTGGGCTTGAGATTGCATGGAGGAAAGGTTTCCGTTTTGTCTGGCTTGAAGGTGACTCCTTAGTAGCCCAGTTTTTCATAAGAGAAGGGTGCAGCTCTCATCATCCAGCCTCTAACTTGGTCTTGCGCATAAGGAATATGCTGGATTGGAATTGGAGGGTTAGAATTTCCCATATTCATAGGGAAGGGAATGGGGTTGCCGATTGGATGGCCTCTTTTGCCTACTCCTTTGATTGGTCTTTACAAGAGTTTGACTCGCCTCCTTCTGGTTGTCGTGACAAACTTGAAAGGGACTATGTAGGAGTAGTCTGGTCTAGGAGGTGTTCCTAGTTTCTTTTTTTGTTTTTATGTTTCCTGTTTGCTTTTCAAAAAAAAAAGGATATATGATAGTGATCATGATCATGAGGACTCGAGGACACTACATGTCTATTGCCTAAAACTTGCTCTTGGTCTTGAATCACTAAGATAGGGCATTAGTGATCTCAATAAGACTAGTACGACATCATCTACTTGTATGAAGATACAAGGTGGGGAACTCATGGAATGCAGGCATGGTGATGCCTTAGCTAATGTTGTGGGTGGATATGTTACAGAACTGATGGCATTGAACTGATCCGCCAAGAGACTCCACAAGGATTCATTGTAGAGAGTATCATTGGATTTGTAAAGTCTCTCATCGTTTGGTAGTGCAGATCGTCCTAGATTTGAGGATGTCATTGAACACTATGTCCTAAGGTTATACTTTGACTGTATAACTCTATCCGCCTGAAAAATGGGGAGAACAATGTACTCTTTGGGTATAACTGGAATACATGAGAATAGATGGACATGTCGAAAGGATTCACAATCCCTTACAAGGGATTATTCATTCACAAAACCGATAGGGCTTGGATGACTTCTATTTGACTCGAGAATCTATGCATAGTAAGAGATCATGAGGAGTCGTGATCCATTTTAGAGTCAATAGAAAAAGATTCCTAGTTCTGTAAAATGCTATATTTAGTCCATCAAGAGAGATGATACTCTATCCTTGGTTTCGACTAAATGTGAAGGATGATGCCGACATGGTATCCAAATTAGAAAGGTAGATCACTTGATCAACTTGATTAGTTCTGGGCGCAGAGCATTGCTAGTGTCTTATGTGGTCATTAGATAAATTGGACCCGTTAAAGGAGTTTAATTGGTCCAAGTTTATTTATGTTAGTGACTAATTGGGCCTAATGGGTCACACACTAAGGTTATTATTGATTGCTTATATTTAGTAAGTTTAGGTCAATAACTGTTATTGGGCTTTTTCAAGACTATAGGTGTAATTGAATTGGAGTTAGACTCCAAGCTCAATATCATAATGCGTCCCATTTGGACTGTTAGTGAAAGATTAGTTTTTCTACTAATAGGCTCAAATGTATTAGTGGGCCCAATAGGGTATTGGGTCATGAGTCCTAGCAAGTCAAATAGTTGACTTGGCTAAAAGAAGCTTTGGCGCAATTCGAAATTTGAAATTTGAAATTTGAATTTGAATTCAAATTTAAAATACAAGATAGGATAAAATTGAATTTTAAATTTGACTTAAATTAGATTTAAATTTAAGTTTGAAATTTAAATTCAAATTTTAAATTCAGGAAGTTAGGTTGTTAAGGATAATTTTAAATTATCCAAATCGATATCTAATGAAATTAGATAGAGATTTATTATACTATTTTATTTGAATTATGAATTGAAATAAAATTGTATTTTGCAACAATCAAGAGATTAGATGAGGATTCTAAGAGATTATAAATGGATATGATCCATTCAAGTCTATTCTTAATTGGAAGTCAAATCATGATGCGTCTGTCTTCATGATTAAAATAATATCCTAAGAATATACACCATATCTTCGTGGATATGGGGCTGAAGTAATGTTATTCAATTAGGATTGAAAAACCCTAATTATATAACATCAAAAGTAGTGTGCCTCTCTTTCCAAGAAAAAAATGAGTGCCTTTCTTGACTAAAAATCCTAGTCTTGGTCGCCCCTCTCTCTTCATCTCTTCTTCCATTGTTGCTCCTCTCACTTAACCTCAAGACTACATTACAGTTTTGAGAAAATAATCTAAAAACTTGAAAGCCTCCACCTTGCCACAGCCTAGCAAGCTTCCAAGGAAATGAGGACTCAAGGAGAAAGTGTTTCTCATAAGCAACCAAGAGATAGCCGTGTTGATTACTGTTAGAAAAAGTCATCTTTTTTGACGCCTTCAAGTGAAAAAGGTATGAACTTTAAACCCTACATATTTTTAAAGGGAAGATCCTAATACATGAGGCGCATAGATTGTCTATGCTTCTGCATCAAAGACAATTTTTTTTTGTATTTCACCTTCATGTAGTCGCACCAGAGTTTGACCAAGGTGCATCCTTTCTTTACTTTCAAAAAGGTAACCTATGAACTTTTGAAAAACATGTATCACAAATACTTGAATCAAGAACATATTGGAATTAACATGATTCAAAATCTTATCAGAGGGGTGACCCATGCGCCAGTGCCATAATTGGGATTTATCTGTCCTACAAGTAACCGAAAGACCAAGAGTTGATGTAGGAAGAAAGTATAGACCATTATGATACGAACCTTCACCAATCTTTCTCCCGGTGCGAGTGTGCTGAAAGATTACCTTTTTTGCAGAAAATATGACATTGCAATGGAGATCTTGTGAGTTTAGCAATAGATAGCAAATTAGCAGATAAAGATGGAACGAATAATGAATATGATCTGTGTCAAATAGATTAATTTTTCTCAGACCTATTACAGGAACCTTATTTCCATTTGCAATAGTTATAGGAGCAATATGATTTGTATCAATTATATCAGATAATAGGGTAAAGTCATGGTACATATGTTCAGTAGCACCTGAATCAACAATGAAACATTGAGGAAAAATTTTTGGTGAAAGCAGAAGACATACCACTATGAACAAAGTGACTAGTATCAGAAGATTTTCCACTCGTGCTAAGATATTCCTGTAAATAAACAAAAAGTTTTCCCAAGGTAGAATGGAGATCATCAGGTAATTCCCTTAAAGATGCTTGTAAGACACGACTATTTGCACCAATGGGACTATCCCTAGAGGTTTTGAGATGGGGGTGTAGAATCCAGCATTGTTAACAAAAATGACCATCTTTGTTGCAGTGATCGCAATGGTATCGGTGACTATCCTACGTCCCTTAGGATTAGATCGACCCACATGACATAGAATAGAATGAAGTACCTGAACTTAGTGATTAGGTCTCTTGGGTAAAAGAGTGGTGTGCTGAGTTCTTGGGGCGATCACCAGTAACGGGCAATATTGGCTTCATGGCATGACTAAGTGTCTCCTCCTGGTGAATGATGTTACAAATATCTTAAAATGACGAAAGTGGGGACGTCATCAGGAATTGTCGCTTGAGATACATATTCTGGCTTGATGCCGGCAAGGAGAGTAAACACCTGATTTTGCTCCTCGCGGGTTACATAGTCAGTCACTGTCACTGCTGTGGGATGGTACTGATGAAGCTCATCCCATGTTTTCTAATTGGCCAAGATAATCAGTGAATGACTGCAAGGGTAGTTGATGGGTCGTGTGAAGCTCCTATTGGAGCTCAAAAATGCAAGAAGCATTATTTTCATGTCGAAAGTGTTGTGAAACTAATTTTGAAAGATCCTTGGCAGAGTCTTAATATGCACAATGTTCATATATATCAGGTTCCATTGAGTTGAACAACCATGTTAATACTTGATTGTCAGATGCCTTCCAAGCAATATAGGAAGGATCTGTCCTGGCCGAAGCTCGATCAATAAGGTGAAAGTCTTTGGAGAGGCCACCAAGTGCAAAACTAACAACATGCTTCCACGACATATAGTTCTGGCCATTGACAAGAATGATAGTGAGGCGTCCAGCATCAAGAGCACCGATCTTGTCATAAGTCTCCATCGAACCAACAATAAAATAAATAATCAGTAAAATAAAGAACCAAATACACAAGTTCAAAGAAGCAAGAACTTGTTAACAATCCGATTTGGAACAGTAAACAAGATCTGGGAGCAACCACGAACAAGGTCTACTGGATATAATAGTGAACAGTAAATGCTAACAAGATGTGGCAGCAACACATGCTACCAATAGTAAATCAACCCCATCAGAAGATGTGCATAAGGCGGAGATGGTAGCCACAAGGTACCACAACGATGGCTGACAGCAAGGGCTGAGATGTGCAGCTCACGAACAGAACATGACGCTGAACGACTGTGGCGGCACGAACAGGGGACGATGCTGCACAATTGCAAATGGCGGTTGTGGACGACACGACCAGTGGACGACAGTCAGCCCCCTAGCCAACAGATGCAAGGTCGATGGTTGTTAGTTGCTAGTCGAAAAAGACGAACAATGGCTAATGGAAAGAAGGTATAACACCTCTTTTATTTAAAATATAATATTAAATGCCTAATTGAGGATGAAAGGGGTTTGTTTAATGAAAATCCTGAGTTTGGGTCAAAATGCCCATCAGGGGCAAAATAGTAAATTGCCAAAGTATGTAACCCTAGACTGTAAAATGTTAAATCTGAGCATAATTTGATGAAAATAATACTTGAAATGGATTTAGTACGAACATTGGAGTTGATAGGTTTGTTTTAAGAAAATTTGATGAATATTGATTTTTACCGAATATAATATTGCAGTATAATTTTATCGTTAAACGTGACAAATAAAATTATGTTCTAGGAAATAAAAATATGTGTAGTTTGGATAAAATTGATTAATTATGAATTTAGTGAAGATTGGTGGGTTAAATAAGTGGGATTAAGTGAGTAAAATGACAAGTGGGATCCATCCTCACTTAAGTAACATTAAAACACATGTGCAATCAGATTTTTGGAGCCATTCTCTCTCTTCTCTTTTCCACCATCGTGTATCTCAAATGGAAGGGCTTGGAAACTTCCCAAAATTTTACTTTGAATTAGAGGCCATTTGAGAGAAAAGTGTGAACTACAAAGTTGTTCCCTACCCTTTTGTAAGTGAGTTTCGTGTTGAGTGCATCTTATGGGGAGGAGTGTGAAGATATCCTCTCCTCTCTTGGTTGGACGATTTTGGGCATTGGGAGAGCCATTGGTGGTGCTTTGGCTTGGTTGAACACTTGATGAACAACCCTTGGAGCTTTAGGAAACTATTGGTGGTAAGTATTCAAACTTTTATTGACTTTTTTTAGAGGTCATAAAAATAGATGCCCTAAAATGTATGTGTTGTGAGTTGTGGTATTTAGGAGCACTCAATGGTAGTGTCTCTTTGGAATTTAATGCTTATAATGATAAATGAAGATGATTGAACCAATAAAATTTATGGTGATATATGATTTTGTAACTTAGTGAAATTTAGATGGAAAAATGATGGAAATGTGGTTGGAATCATAAATATGGTTTATGGAATTAATTGTTGGGGGACTTTAATGTGGATGTTAAATGAAAGCAAAATATGATAGAACAATTGGAAAATCCCTGGTTTGTGAGTTGTTTTTCTTTTCTCTCTCTTCATTCAACTTTTTATCTAAGCCAATGTTGATTAGAGCGGTAGTAGAAAAATTTGCTAGTATGAATATCCTTCCTCAATTAACTATCATTTAAGTTAAAACTTATAATTACATATATTAAATTTAAAAGAAATACCTTATTTCAGCAAATACTTATTGATAATGGCAAGTCATTTCAGCAAAACTTCTTACAAAAAACCATCTAATAGTTTCGTTCTATTAATCAACCATTTTTATTTTTATTTTATGGAATTTTTGGGTTAAAACTATGAATCTTTTAAGAGAACCAAAAAACAGTCCTAAGAAGCAAACAAAAGGGCTAGAAAGCAGCCCAATTCAAATAGACACACTATGTAACACCCCGAATGCATCCAGATTTGTTATCATACTACGGTATTAAGCGCAGCTCAATTAAATGTGGAAGCTAACTTTTTCTTTTCAATTATGACGTCATTATCAATTACCAAGTTGATTACTTAACCCTTTTAAAAATATTGCTTGTATATGTAACTTGCAAATAGACAGCTATCTACACTGAATAACCTCATTATATAAATAAGTGAGTATCTAAGTCACAGATCTACAACACGTAGTCCGGACCATATCCTGATACAATTATGCAACTCAATGCTAAATAAAACATAATCAATGTGGCATGGACAACTCACATGCTCACCAAATAAGGAAACAAAGCCCCAAAATAGTCTAAACAACAACATTATAATAATAACATAAAGCATATCAGCACCCAAGCACATCATCATGATCAGCATATAACTAACTCAGCTCCGGCCTCCTGCCGCCCGAGGTCTCAACCCCCCGAGTTACCTGAACCTAAAATATGTGCCCCAAACGTGGGGTGAGATCTCTAAACAGAAATCTCAGTAAGACAAGGGGTCCTCAAGGATTTCTCCACCCCAAGCTCACTTACATGTGCAATATAAGTTCAAAAGCATGAATATAATATAAGTTCCAAAATCAGTGCAGTGCAGCAGAATAATCATGTCATGTGTGTCAACTATTCTATTGGCCAGAGAAATGCAGGACTTACATACGTCTATTGCCTACATTCAGTGCAAGTACTACTTACACCCACCCACAGAATCACCCTATGGCATGTCTCATACATACACAGGCTTACCGTCTAAGTGGAACAACACATGCATATTATAAGCACTTGCACATAACAGCTCAACAACATTTTAAAATCAATACATGAAAACACATCATGCATATAAACCATCCCCCCATGGGGTATGGGGGAACCAACAATGGCTAAACCGAGGAAATGAAAGTTTACCTCTAAGAAATCAATCCAATCCAAGGTCCACACAAGCTCAAAGTCCACAAACAGCAGAATCACAATCTGTTTTAGACAAGCAATATCATCAATAACCATACTCTACAAGTATATGGCGTAAAGACAACGCTTTCCTTTTACGTTTCATGTCTTTAGGCTTCTGACAAAGCCATAAGCCCTTAATCACTTAGATTCTGACTTAGTTAATTAATACAGAGGTTCAACCTAACTAATCTAGGGTCCACAAACCCCAAATACAGTTCTGTATGAACAGAACAGTCACTGTCTCAAAATTCCCAGAATATTTTGATATTTGTTGGGGACATATCCGGCTATCCATATCCGGATATCATAACCGGATATCATATCCGGATATGAATATCCGGATATCACAAGTTCCATATCCGGATAATTCCAACCCCATATCCAGATATTTCGCGATAGAATGCAGTTTCTGCATTTCGCGAGATATCGCTACCAAGGTTCCATTTTTAATCCATTTCAACGTCCAAGCATGCATTTTTATAGACATATAGGTTCATGTTCAGGTTGGTTACCTATTCAACTCAATAACATGCCAAGACTCCACTTTTATTAGAGAAAACTCATGATCAAGGTTCAACAACTTACCCTAAGCTCCAAAACAGAGATGAATCATGCTCTTGGAGCTCACAAGCTAGCTCCAAGGTGCTGACTCCAAGGGTACACGAAAATGACACTCAAGCAAGGTCCTTTCTTCCCAAAAATTGCTTCTTGGAGCATCAACTATCATGAAAATAACTTCTACACTCACTCAATGATAAGAACAGCCCTCAACTCACAACACAACCACTGTCTGCACAGAAATGGGGAGCCTTTCCCTCTCATCAAGGTTGCTCTCAAGTGTATACTAGTTTAGAGATGAAGAAATCAAGGAAGAAGAGGTAACTTGGAGAGTTTTTTATGCAAGGGAGGCCATAGAAGAAGGTGGCAGCAGCTCCTTCAGAAACTACACGTAGGAGGCACAAGAATCTGACCTAGAAGTGTGTGCTATGCCCTTATATAGTCCACTTAAGCCTTAATCGCATTGTATTAGCATTAATAGCTATGCTTAGCATTTTAATATTAAACTTAGGATTCTGAACCTAGCCATTTTTCTAAGATTTGTCATATTTTTATTTTATTTTTCGCAGTACCTTTCCGGTACGCGCTTTTACATAGCCAGTATCAGTTCTGACATCAGTTCTCATTATTTTGACTCCAAACTTGTTGTACAAGTCCCATATATTATTCTAGTAATATAAACACACTTTTCAGAATTTTCAGGGATATTTCATCGGTACGCATTTATACCGTGAGGCAGAACCGATATCTGCACTTTTGTCAGAAAAGCGACTTTTAACATTATTAATTACTTACCATAATTATTTAAGCCTTCTCATAATTATTAAGGTCAATTATGGAATTATTTCATTAATCTCATAATTAATTAATTAAATTCCTAATTTAACGGTGCGAGTTCTTATATTCACCCCACCTTTTAAGAATTTTGTCCGCAAAATTAGAAACATATATGTCCCGAAACTCGGGGTATTGCCGAAGAAGCTCTTCCTCTCGCTCCCAAGTACACTCCTCAGGAGTTCTTCCCATCTACTACACTTTGACCATCAAAATGATCTTGCTCCTAAGCTTCTTCTCGCCACGATTGAGAATCTTGAGTGGTCCGACGGGAGTCTTTAGGTTCTCCCAAACCTCCACATCATCCGATTACACCACGTGCGAAGGGTCCGCTATATACTTCCGAAGCTGAGACACGTGAAACACGTCGTGGATGTTGGCCAAGTTCGGAGGCAAGGCAAGCCAGTAGGCAACAGGTCCTACCCTATCAAGAATCTGGTATGACCCTATGAATCTCGGGCTAAGCTTCCTCACTCCGAGGGCCCGACCAACACCGGTGACAGGTGAAAGTCTGACAAACACGTACTCACCCTCACTGAACTCCAGTGGATGATGCTTAACATCATAGTAACTCTTCTGGCGATTCTGCGCCTGATTCAACTTTTCTCTGATCATCTGGATGTGCTGGGTGGTATCTTGGACAAAGTCCAAGCCAAACAACTCCTTATCTCCAACCTCAGACCAGTAGGTAGGAGTCCGACGCCTCCTACCATATAGCGCCTCGTAGGGTGCCATGCCCAGGCTAGCATGGAAACTGTTATTGTACGAAAACTCAACCAATGGCAGGTACCTATCCCATGCTGAACCCTTCTCCAAAGTGCAAGCCCTCAACATGTCCTCCATTGTCTGGATGGTCCGCTCAGTCTGTCCGTCGGTCTGAGGATGATAGGTTGTACTCAATCTCAACTGAGTACCAAAAGCTCCCTGTAGCGCCTCCCAGAACTGAGATGTGAACTTCAGGTCCCTATTACTGATGATACTTTCGGGTACCCCGTGAAGCCTCACGATCTCGCGAACATAAAGTCTGGCCAACTGCTCAGTAGTGAAGCTCACCTTTACCATAAGAAAATGGGCAGACTTTGTCAATATGTCCACAATGACCTAGATAGAGTCACAACCAGCCTGAGTCTTTAGCAATCCCATCACGAAGTCCATGGAAATGCTCTCCTATTTCCATTTTGGAAATCTCAAGAGGTTGAAGCTTACCAGAAGGCTTCTGGTGTTCTATCTTCACTTTCTGGCAAGTCAAACACTTGGACACAAAAACAGATATGTCCTTCTTCATGCCCGGCCACCAGTAATTTCTCTTCAAGTCCTGGTACATCTTTGTAGCACCAGGGTGGACAGTAAACTGGCCTTTAAGAGCCTCTGTCATCACCTCCTCAGTCAGAGGTCCTCGAGGAATCACAATCCTCTTCTGGAACATAAGCAATCCATCCTCATTCCAAGATACATCATCTTGGTTCTTCATATAATCCAGGCATTCTCTTTGCACCTGCGTCTCTTTAATAGTTTCCATCAATTCATTCTCGACTCTCACAGTCTCCATCTCGAGAAGTGCACCCCAAATAAAGAGGTCACTGTCAGATCTCGAAACTTCTCGATGACCTCAAAGTCATTCGATTCTCTGGGATCACCAGTCACTCTATGAATAGAGGTGACCTGACTCCACAAACTCTGTTTCTCACAATAACTCGTGTGAGTTTAGGTCCTATTCCATGACTCTAGCCTCGACTTGACTTACAATTTCTATAAGTCATTACTCTTAAAATAAAATCACATCCATGTTCATTTCAGTCAATATATGTCAATTGATTTACCAATTCACGTAGTAACGTACCTTAGTTCACGTACACGTGCAAAATTTTCCAATTAAAGTAACATAATAAATAATTACTATATGCAACATCATACCTCAATCTCCATGGCATCTGCAAAATCGAAAGTCAATAAAGGATGGTACAACATCGATGTATTTACACAGTTCATGGCATTTACTTCATGCTTAGCACTATCCATGGTGTTAACATGCCAAATACATATGAACATATCAATAATTTACATATTAACCTAGAGTCACGGAGACCACTCGACCCACAAAACTAACTGTACATACACTTGCCTCGCATATGACAGATCGAGTGTGGCCTTGCCACAAAGTCTAAGTGTTACACACTTAACTCCTTGAAGAGAATTTCACATTCTCAACATTCCTGACTAGAGAGTGTTCCTCACTCACCAGCAAAAGATATCTTCCCTTACGTCTTTAAAATAAAGCACCGTCACAACATGTAATGGCATAAGGCATCTTACCTGTCATGCCAAACTTGGCATATCACTCTTCATGTATTTTTCTCATCCCACCACTTGGTGGTTGTAGAGTTTAAACTCATATTTCACGTCTCTTAATGTATTATTATACCATGAGGCAAACTAAAATTGATTGATCTGTGCACCTCGTGCACCCGGGCCACCCGATGAGTCAAACTCAAATCGGTGTCCTCACAGGACTCCCAAGAGTCAACACCCCTAGGATCCAATCCCCAAAGGGAAACCCATGACATAGGTTATCGGCCAAGGAACTAGTAGTCATACCAGTCTCCAGTGTACCTCGTACACAAGGAACACTCAATGAATCACACATCAACTGAGTATCCAATCAAACTCCTCAGAGGCACCCTCTTCGAATACATCCCCTCCAGGGATAGTTCACAATACGCTGATGGCCAATAACCCACTCAATCAACCTAGTTCCTCAGGTTATATTATCAAACACATCAATACAACATTCAATCATCACACAATTCTTGGACAACCAATCTATGCCAAGGATGATCTCCAATTTAGCCATCGGCAATCCTATCCGATCCACCAAAAACTCACAGCCATCTCCACTGAAACACGATATCTCGATGTACAGTGGAGGTATCACACTTTTCTCCGGTGGCGGTAGTCACCCGCAACAGTGGAGAAAGCACAGCAATGGGTAACTCAAGCCCCACAACAATCGGGGTTGCAATGAAGGAATGCGTAGCCCCGGAATCAAACAAAACAAAATACACAGACCACATAGTTAAGAAAATTATTAAGGCTTCGAGTTCAACCCACCATAATAAGAGTAAATATCCTTTTTGGTCCTCAGCAAATTTTACGATGCCCGTTTTAGTCCCTAGTAAATAAAAAGGCATGGTCCCTAAGAAATTTAAAATTGATCCATTTAGTTGAAATCGTGGTCCCTCACAAATCAGAAAAAACCCATATTAGTCCTCAAAAGGACTAAAATGGGTCCATTTTGAATTTCTTATGGACCACGAATAGCCTTTTTATTTACTAGAAACTAAAAGGGCATCGTAAAATTTGCTGAGGACCGAAAATGATATTTACTCCCTTAATAATATAAGAATATATTTCTCATGTCATATGAAAGTGACGAAACAACGTGTCTCCAGATTACAGTGACACATAAGAGAAGTATATGAAATTTATTAAGAAAAAGAGAGGGAAAAAAAGTGGATGCCACTCTTTTGTTTTTGTATTGTATGAGATATTTATCTCGCAATAAGAAAAATATATCTTTCACAATATAAAGCTAAATTTCACCATTTTCTTTTTATTAAAAAAAATAATAAGTAAGTGAGGACAAAATTTAGGGAGGCGTATTAGATTGAGAGTTCAAAGAATTTTAATGGATTATTTTTAGATCAAAAAAATCTATTGGTATTCAATTAGGATTTTAAAGAATTGAAAAAAAAAGGCATGTGGTATTGATTAGGATTTTAAAAAATTATTTTAGAGTCCATCCAAATTCATTGGTATTCAATCAGGATTTTAAATAAAGGAAAAATAATCTTGTGGTATTTTAAAATCTAATGATTTTAATGGATTTTCTATTGGTGTGAATTTTGTGAGATTTTTTAATGAGAAATATAAATAGGATGCCTCTCACAATTTCACCCTAACCTATAGGATTTTTCTACTGCAGTGTCTTCTTCTACCAAAAAGGAAGAAGAAGACACTGCAATAGAGAAATCTCAAGAAAACTTAGGGGTTAGGGTGAGATTGTGAAAGAGACATCCTATTTATATTTCTCACTAAAAAGTCTCACGAAATCCACACCAATAGAAAATTCATTAAAATCGTAAGATTTTTGAATACCACAAGATTGTTTTTCCTTTGTTTAAAGGGAAAAAGGTGTGTCATTTTAAATGGCACACCTTATATCATTTCACTCTCACAAAGAAGTATGACCCACATTTTTAAAACTTCCCCCCACTCTCTCCCCCATGATTTATCTCTTTCTCTCACTTAAAATGACACAACTTTGTATCCTTTAAAATGATACACATTTTTTCCTTATTTAAAATCCTGATTGAATACCAACGAATTTGGACGGACTCTAAAATAATCTTTTAAAATCCTAATCAAATACCACATTACTTTTTTTCAATCCTTTAAAATCCTAATCGAATACCAATGGATTTTTTTGCCCAAAAATAATCTATTAAAATTCTTTGAAATCCCAATCCAATATACTTCTAAAGCTCAAAAATAATAGATTTTTGAGTGATTTTTATCACAAAACGACCAAGAAAGAACAAACAAACAAGATTATAATACAATCCATCTCAAAAGCAATAGATTTTTTAGAGCTCTTGGAAGTTTAAAAACTGATCTTTCAAGCTATGAGTTGCGATTTTTCTTAGCACAAAAAGTATGATTTTTGTATTAAAAATAGGTTCATTTTTTCTACAGTTACTGCAGATAAGTTATCTGCAGTGAGCCCAATAAGACATCGTTTTGAGACGGAAATCATGGTGTTTTTGTAATTTTAATTTATTTCAGGGTTATTATAGTCTTTATAATTATAAAAACGACATCGTTTTGGAAGTAAATGCAGATAACTTATCTGCATTAACTGCAGAAATATTTTTCTGTTAAAAATAACATAAAACTTCGAGAAAACAACAAGTGAATTAAAACCCTCAAATCAATTTTTGTTTTACATCAATGATGAAACAAGATCAATTTAAAGAAATATTGAAACTTTCATGATAAAAAATCTATATTTCGTAACAATACATTCATGAACGAAATTTCTTCGCTATATGAAACGATTTCAAACAATTTTTGTGTCAATAGATAACTAAAAATTTATTTTTCAAAAGCCCCAAAGCAATTTAAGATTTCAATATATCGATTGAAAATAATTTGAGAAATTTTCTAAACTTTCATGTAATAAAACCCAGAAATTCAGATTCGAAATTTTCTTATAATACTCAATGAAAACATGCATGTGATATATGGTTAGAAAACTCTCATCTCGTAGAATAAAAAAATCCAAAGTTTTCAAAATCAATTGAAAAAAATTTCAAACGAAATTTTGTCATGAACTTTAGGTTTTATATGCAAATTTAGAATTATTTTAATAAATAAAAAAATTGGGTCTTATAATCATATATGCATAGCTCTGATATCAAATGAAGAAAATGATTTTCAAAGTATTGGTCAAACCTAAGAGCATGAACGATAAATGCTAATGCATAGATGTAAGACCCCGCACCGTTAAATTAAGAAAATAATTAAATAAATATGAGAATTAGGAAATAATTTCATAATTGATCCTAATAATTATGAGAAGACTTAAATAATCATGGTAAGTGATTAATAATGTGGAAAGTCGTTTTTCTGTCGAAAAGTGCAGATACCGGTTCTGCCTCACGGTATAAATGCGTACAGATGAAATATCCCAGAAAATTATGAAAAGTATGTATATGTCACTAGAAAGATAAATAGGACTTGTAAAATAAGTTTCAAGTCGAAATAATGAGAACAGGTGCCAGAACTGATACTGGCTAAGTAAAAGCGCGTACTGGAAAGGTACTGCGAAAAATAAAATAAAAATATGACAAATCTTAGAAAAATGAGTAGTTCAGAATCCTAAGTTTGGGATTAAAATGCTAAACGTAGCTATTAGCGCTAATACAGTGCGATTAAGCTTAAATCGACTATAAATACAACATTTGGCTCAAAACCCTAGGTATTATTCTATTCCTACGTGACTTGGTGGCTGATCAGCTCACTCCTACTATTCCATTGTCTTCCCTTCTCAATTTCATGAGCCAAGAGGCCATTCCTTCATGAAATCTTCTCCTAAACACTTGGTGTGAGTGAGGGTTACCATTGAGGGTGAGTGCTGACCTTGTTTCTGGGTTGTGGCCACTGACTTGGTGAAGTCTTGGTGCTGACTTCTTGGTTGGGTTGAGAGAGACTTTGTCCTAGCTTCTTGAGCTTCAAGGAGTGATTGTTAGAGAAAAAGGACCAACCTTTGAGCACATTTCTGTGCACTGTAGGAAGTCAGAAAATAGAGGTTGTTTTAGAGAGCTCCATGAGCATCCTTTCTCTGTTTTGAAGTGTGGTAAGCTTCTTGAACCACTGGAGGGACAAGAAGTTTGCTGGTAAGGGCAAAGGGAAGCAGTTGGCGGCTAGGCAAGCGCCAAATCAGTTTAAGAGGACTTTCACTCAAGGGAGTGCAGCGAGACCTCTTACTCTCAGACGCACGGGATGCGGGAAGGTTCATGTGGGACTGTGTGCTACCAGTTAGTTTATATGTTTTCAGTGTGGCAAGGAGGGCCACTATTCCAGAGAATGTCCATCGTCGACAGCGAGAGCTGCAGCGGTTCAGGCAGTTCCACTTCAGATGATTCCTCTACCTCCTACAGCGACACCTGCAGTGCCACCTGCCACGACTCGTGTTTACACCCTGGATCGACAGCAGTCGGAGAGAGCTCCAAACCTTGTCAGAGGTACTGTTTCCATTGGTGGATCTTCTGTTGATGTCTTGTTTGACTATGGGGCTACGCATTCATATATTGCAACCCTGATTACTGTGGGGCCTGAGTTGCTCATTGATGTGCTTTCTCCACCGTTGCAGGTGACCACCGCCACCGGAGAAAAGTGTGATACCTCCACTGTACATCGAGATGTCATGTTTCAGTGGGATGGCCGTGATTTTTCGGTAGTTCTGATTGGATTGCCGATGGCTAACTTAGAGATCATTCTTGGCATGGATTGGTTAACCAAGAATTATGTGATGATTGATTGTTACGCCAAGCGAGTTGTGATGTCTCCGGGTGATTCCACAGTCAGTTCCTCGCCTTTTATTTCATTGCTGCAGGCTAGGAGAGCCTTGAGAGCAAAGGCATTCGGTTATGTCATATTGGGAGGTTTGGTGAGTGGGTCACAAGAGGATATCACTGGCATTCCTGTGGTGAGGGAATTCCTCGAAGTATTTCCAGAGGAGATTCCTGAGTTTCTGCCACAGCGGGAGATATAGTTCTCCATTGACTTGTTGCCTGGTGTGGGGCCTATTTAATTAGCTTCATATCAAATGTCGCCACCAGAGTTGGCTGAGCTGAAGAAACATATTAAAGATCTTTCGGCTAAAGACTTTATTCGACCGAGTGTATCTCTATGAGGAGCACCGGTCATCTTTGTGAAAAAGAAAGATGGGACTATGCGATTGTGCACCGATTACAGCAGTTGAATAAGATGACAATCAAGAACAAGTATCCCCTTCCTCGAATTGATGATCTGTTGGATCAGCTGAAGGGCGCTTGTGTCTATTCGAAGATTGATCTTCGGTCCGAATACCATTAGATTCGGGTGAAGCCGGAGGATGTCCCTAAGACCGCGTTTCATTCGAGATACGATCACTATGAGTATTTGGTGATTCCTTTTGGACTCACAAATGCACCCGCAGTGTTCATGGATTACATGAACAGGATTTTCCAGCCGTACCTGGATCAGTTTATGATCGTCTTCATTGACAACATTTTGATTTACTTCAAGACGGAGGAAGATCATGCGGAGGACTTGAGGATTGTGTTGCAAGTGCTGAAGGAGAAAAAGCTTTATGCTATGCCATCAAAGTGTGAGTTTTGGCTCAAGTCTGTAAAGTTTCTTGGGCATGTGATTTCTGCAGAGGGAGTTGCAGTGGATCCGAACAAGATTGAGGCCATGCTTGATTGGGAGAGGCCCAAGATGGTTACTGAAGTGAGGAGTTTTCTGGGTTTGGCAGGTTACTACCGGAGGTTCATCAAGGGATTCTCCATGTTGGTTCTCCCAATGACTCGCCTTACCCGGAAGGAGACTCCATTTGTGTGGACTCACGAGTGTGAGGAATGTTTTCAGGAGTTGAAGGAGAGATTGACAACTGCACCTGTGTTGGTCCTTCTTGATCCTGCTGAGGAAGTTGAGCTGTACACCGACGCCTCCGGAAAGGGGTTGGGCTGTGTGTTGATGCAGTTGGGCAAAGTGATTGCCTATGCTTCGAGGCAGTTAAAGCCTCATGAGGAGAACTACCCGACTCATGATTTGGAGTTGGCTGCTATTGTGTTTGCTTTCAAGATTTGGAGGCATCATCTGTTTGGCATGAAGTTTGTTGTGTTCAGTGATCGCAAGAGTTTGAAGTACATGTTCTATCAGAAGGAGCTGAACATGAGACAGAGGAGATGGATGGAGTATCTGAAGGACTATGACTTTGAGTTGAAGTACCATCCTGGCAAGGCCAATGTGGTAGCTGATGCTTTGAGTCAGAAATCTGTGAGTCTATCCAGTTTGACCATGGGTGACTATGATATTATTTAGCAGTTTCGAGATCTGACGGTGACCTCTTTGTTTGGGGGTGCACTTCTCGAAATGGAAACCGTGCAAGTTGAAAATGAGCTCATGGAGAAGATCAAAGAGGCGCAAGTTCAGAGAGAGTTCCTAGATTATGTGAAGAACCAGGACAGTGTGTCTTGGAATGAGGATGGTCTGTTGACTTTCCATAAGAGGATTGTGGTTCCTCGAGGTCCTTTGACTGTTGAGGTGATGACAGAGGCTCATAAGGGCCAGTTTACTGTCCACTCTGATGCTACAAAGATGTACCAGGACCTGAAGAGGAATTACTGGTGGCCGGGCTTGAAGAAGGACATTGTTGTTTATGTGTCCAAGTGCTTGGTTTGCCAGAAGGTGAAGATTGAACACCAGAAGCCGTCTGGTAAACTTCAACCTCTTGAGATTCCAGAATGGAAATGGGATAGCATTTCCATGGACTTCGTGGTGGGATTGTCGAAGACTCGGGAATCCTAAGTTTGGGATTAAAATGCTAAGCATAGCAATTAGCTCTAATACAGTGCGATTTAGCTTAAACCGACTATAAATACAACCTTTGGCTCAAAACCCTAGGTATTATTCTATTCCTACGTGACTTGGTGGCTGATCAGCTCCCTCCTACTGTTCCATTGTCTTCCCTTCTCCATTTCATGAGCCAAGAGGCCATTCCTTCATGAAATCTTCTCCTAAACACTTGGTGTGAGTGAAGGTTACCATTGAGGGTGAGTGTTGACCTTGTTTCTGGGTTGTGGCCACTGACTTGGTGAAGTCTTGGTGCTGACTTCTTGGTTGGGTTGAGAGAGCCTTTGTCCTAGCTTCTTGAGCTACAAGGAGTGATTGTTAGAGAGAAAGGACCAACCTTTGAGCACATTTTCGTGCACTGTAAGAAGTCAGAACATAGAGGCTGTTTTAGAGAGCTCCATGAGCATCCTTTCTCTGTTTTGAAGTGTGGTAAGCTTCACCAACCTTGATCACGAGTTTTAATGGTTAAAAATGGAGTCTTGGCATGTTTAATGAGTTGTTTAAGTAACCAACCAGTTTATGAACTTAAAAGAGTGTAAAGATGCATGCTTGGACGTTCTTATGGGTTAAAAGTTGAACCATTGGAGAGATATCTCGCGAAATGCAGAAACTGCATTCTGTTGCGAAATATACGGATATGATATCCGGATATAGATATCCGGATATGGGGTCTTGTGATATCCGAATATGGATATCCGGATATGGCCCCGACATATATCCGGATATTCTCGGTTTCCGAGAACAGTAACGGTACTGTTAATACAGAATGGCATTTTGGGTTGTGGATCCATGATTGGCCAATGTGGACTTCTGTAATAACTAAACTAAGTCAGAATCAAAGTGATTAAGGGCTTATGGCTTTGTGAGAAGCCTAAAGACATGAAACGTAAAGGAAAGACGTTGTCTTTATGTCTCATGCTTATAGAGTGTAAATATTGATATGATTGTTGGTCTAAAACAGAATGTGATCTTGCTGTTTGTGGACTTTGAGCTTGTGTGGCCTCGGTTTAGCCATTGTTAGTTCCACCATATCCCATGGGGGATAGTTTATATGCATGATTTGTTTTCATGTATTGTTTTATTGAAATGCTATTGAGCTGTTAAGTGCAAATGCCTTATGATATGTATGTGGTGTTCGCCTAGACGAGATGTGATCCTGTGGGCAGGTACAACATGGGCGCGTACTGTGTGGGTAATAGACGTATTTCTGCATCTTTCTGGCTAATAGATTAGTTATAACACACATGACATGATTATCTGCTGCATTGCACTGGTTTTAAAACTTATACTGTTAAACTGCTTTTAGAACTTATATTGCACATGTAAGTGAGCTTGGGGTGGAGAAATCCTTGAGGACCCCTTGTCTTACTGAGATTTCTGTTTAGAGATCTCACCCCACGTTAAGGGCACCATTTTCAGGTTCAGGTAACTCGAGGGTTGAGACCTCGGGCGGCAGGAGGCCGAAGCTTAGTTGATTGATGTTTATCTGCTTATGCTGATTATGCTTGGATGCTGGATTATGTCTGTTGCTATTATTTGTTTAGCTTCATCTTATGGATTATTGTGTGGAGACTCTGTTGGCTATGTTGCCTTATTTGGTGAGCATGAGGATTGTCCATGCCACATTGACTTGACTTTATGCTTTTAGATTCGAGTTGTATAATTGTTTCAGGATTATGTCTGGGCTACGTATTGTAGTTCCGTGACTTAGATACTCACATATATTTATGTATTGAGGTAATTCAGTTAACTGTCTATTTGCAATTTACATACAGGTAGGGGTGTTCGCGGTTTGGATTGGATCGGTTTTGGAAGCAAAAATCATCCGATCCAATACCTTCGGTTTGATCATTTAATCATCCATCCTGTTTGGATTTTTTTCAAATTCGATCCGATCCAATTCAATTTTTTTCGGTTTGGATTGGATCGGTTTTCGGTTTTTTGAAAATCCTAAAATTTGTTTCATGATTATTGTGCAAATAACATCTTTTGTATATATTGGCTTTGTAAAAAAAAATTTGAAATACAAAAGCATCACTAAACGATAATATAGTTTTTTTTTTTGGCAATGGGATATGAAGATCTACACAGAAGAAATTTTGTTGATGAGATGTGATTAGGTTTTTTCTTAGGTGTAGTTGATTAGTTAATAGGTCTTGGATTTAGAAATCTTTGGGCTATGATTGGGAAAAATCCAAGTAGGTATATGAAAATTAATATATTGGATCGGTTTGGATTGGATTGGTTTTCATCAAACCATCCGAAAATCGATCCAATCCAATTAAAATTATGGTTTTTTTTTTCGGTTTTCGATTTTTTGGTTTTTGGTTTATTCAGTTATCGGTTTTTCGGTTCGGTCACCGCGGTTTGAATCGGTTTGGGTCGGTTGATGAACACCCCTACATACAGGCAATGTTTGGTGAAAGTGATTAAGTAATCAACTTGGTAATTGATAATGACGTCATAATTGAAAAGAAAAAGATATTCCGCATTTTTAATTAAGCGTGGCTTAATACGATGACATGTTAACAACCGGGTATACACGAGGTGTTACAATGTAGGATTGGATTAGTATAGCTTTAGATACATGGAGAATTGTTGCATAGTAATTTTGAATATTTGTTAAAAATTATACTATGTTTTATTGATTAAGAAAAATATATTAGGTTTTATTTTTTTATTAATATCATTACATTTCTTTATTATTATTTTTATTGACTCGTATAATTTTGAATGTTTTTAAAAATGTATATTTTTTTAAAGGGGAAGAATATTGTAACAACCAAGTTGTGTTACTACCATGTTACTACCAATCAATCTAACCGTTAGATCGATTATGTTGATCAAACGGTTATATTTATTTCCATCTTTGTATGATTATGATTCCCCATATTTAAAGTGAAAGCATTAGATATGGGAAATCATAACCATACAAAGGTGGAAATAAATATAAAGTATTAAATTTGGGAAATCATGACCATACAAAGATGAAAATAAATATAACCGTTGGATCAACATAACCGGTCTAACGGTGAGATTGATTGGTCCCTAAGGATATTGTAACAACCAAGTTGTGTTACTACCATGTTACTACCAATCAATCTAACCGTTAGATCGATTATGTTGATCAAACGGTTATATTTATTTTCATCTTTGTTTGGTTATGATTCCCCATATTTAAAGTGAAAGCATTAGATATGAGAAATCATAACCATACAAAGGTGGAAATAAATATAAATTATTAAATTTGGGAAATCATGACCATACAAAGATGAAAATAAATATAACCGTTGGATCAACATAACCGGTCTAACGGTGAGATTGATTGGTCCCTAAGGATATTGTAACAACCAAGTTGTGTTACTACCATGTTACTATCAATCAATCTAACCGTTAGATCGATTATGTTGATCAAACGGTTATATTTATTTCCATCTTTGTATGGTTATGATTCCCCATATTTAAAGTGAAAGCATTAGATATGGGAAATCATAACCATACAAAGGTGGAAATAAATATAAAGTATTAAATTTGAGAAATTATGACCATACAAAGATGAAAATAAATATAACCGTTGGATCAACATAACCGGTCTAACGGTGAGATTGATTGATCCCTAAGGATATTGTAACAACCAAGTTGTGTTACTACCATGTTACTATCAATCAATCTAACCGTTAGATCGATTATGTGAATCAAACGATTATATTTATTTCCATCTTTGTATGGTTATGATTCCCCATATTTAAAGCGAAAGCATTAGATATGGGAAATCATAACCATACAAAGGTAGAAATAAATATAAAGTATTAAATTTGAGAAATCATGACCATACAAAGATGAAAATAAATATAACCGTTGGATAAACATAACCGGTCTAACGGTGAGATTGATTAGTAGTAACATGCTAGTAACACAACTTGATTGTTATAATATCCTTCCCCTTTTTAAAAATCTTATAAATTTATATTATTCTTTCAAATCTTATAAGTTTTAATAAAAATTTTTAAAATTTAATCTTATAAAATCTTAATTCTAATTTTTTTTAAAAAAATTTCTCCAATTCTAAATGATTTTTTAAAATCAATAAGATTTTTTACCTGAGAAAATTCTTTTAAAATCCACACCCCCTTGTTGCGTACCTTGTGACTCCCGAGCTTGGTCTTCATCTCCATCTTCGTTCACACCATATATATACTCGTACAGATTCATCTTATTCGGTACATTTTAGCTCAGGTAATTGCTGGTTAAGTCCCAACACGATGAAAATTCACAAGCAATGACCTTTGAAAAAGGCACACAGAGATCTACTTAGCCCCTTTTCAAAACCCACAACGATCTTCGAACTTCATCCCAAAAAAAAATAAAAAAATACCCATAACTGAATTTTCACCATATTGCAGATCCCCATCTTTCTATTTCTGATGAAACCCAGATTCTGATATGCGTTGCACTTCGAATCTGAGCAATAAAGTTTGCATCTTTAAAGGATCCGCGACGTCGTTTCAGGCCGCGCAGTGAATAATCCAAAATGGGTGTGAACCACTCAGTGCAAGTGGTGGAAGATAGCGACGAGGAAGAGGACCAAGAAGAAGAAGAAGAAGAAAGGAACATCAACGGCCATATTGGTAGGGTCCAATTGGGCAATGACATGGTGAAGAAGGTTCTAGAACAAGAGCCAGAGATGCTGCCATGTCACGCATCGGCGTCGCCGCTGTCTCCGCAGCTTTCTTCTCTGGGCACGCCGCGGCTCGGTCCTTCCATCAAGGTCTGGGACCCTTACAATGTCTTGGCTCCACCGCCGCCGCTGTCGCCGCCGGTGTTTTCGCGGAGCTTCTCTGCGAATGGGATGGTGGATGATGAGGTTACGGAGGTTTTCCTGATCAGCCACGGGGAGTGTGAATTGAATTTGGCGCCGGATTTGGTTGGAGGCCGGTGCCCTTCCGCGGCGTTAACGGCGAACGGGAAGCGGCAGGCGAGGGCTTTGGCCGTGTTTTTGAAGTCTCAGGGGGTTCGGTTTGGTGCTGTGTATTCGTCGCCGGTGGATAGGGCGCGGTTAACTGCAATATCAGTTTGTAAGGTTGTTTTCTCAATTTGAATTTGCTCAATTGGGTGTTTAATAGAGGATTTGATCTTCTCATGTGTTATTTAACATGATTATATGATGTAAGACAATCTTAATTATTGATGTGATGAGTGAATGGTTGAAATTGTCTCATATGACTTGATCATGTTAAATTACACATGACATGATCCATTCCCGTTTTGTAATTGAAGCAATTAAGGTATATATGCTTTGTTTGTGGAAGTTGAATTATGTCATGCCTCAGGGTTGAGTGCTTACAGCCACTAAAATTAGAAAAACATGACTCACCTAAATGCATTTACTCCGCTAATGGCATATGAGTACGCATATTTCTAGTTTTAGTGGATGAAGTATTTACTATATGAGTATTGAAGATTTTCTCCTAAACGGGTGAATTCGAATGGTGGAAGTTATGGATGAGGAAATGGTTGGATTTACAAATATGAGTATAGTTGAGATGGGAAAAAATTATCTGGTTCCTTGACTGATCATAAATGTGGATAGCAACTTAGCTTATATCCATTCTTTGATCATTTCTTACCTGAAAATTGAGTATGCTTTCTTGTTGTCTTACTTTCTTAGAACATCTTATGCTGAATTTACATCTTATTGATGGTTACATGTCAGGAATGCCATATGTTTTCAATTGGGATAATGGCTAGACTGTGCTTTCTGTCAGTGCTGGTTTTGATTGTTATTCTGTCTAGTATGTTCCTCTCACCGCAGCTTGTGGTTTTCACCTCTTAACATTTATCAAATTGATATTCGCTACATATAATTTCCCCTTTAGCATGAAATTTAGCACAAATCTCTTGTCTGTTTTTAGTGTTTGGAATTTTTTGTAACTTAACTGCTCAGTGAGCAGGGGACAAAACTAGAACTGGAAAAACTGATAAGAAAAAATTGGCATTCTCTAACAATTCAAAATTTCCTTCAAATTTTTTTATTTACATGATCTATTTATCTAATTTTGTATTCAGTTTATAACTAGTTGATGATGTGATAGAGCAAATCTGAGATGTAAAACATAATAGAAAGTAGGAGAGAACATCTTGTCTTCCGTATGTTGACTGAATGTGTCAATAATAATATTGATGCTGAACATGTGATGCTTAAAGGGACAATAAGCTGGAAATGATGCGAGATGCTTATGAAATTCATTTATTGCCTTTTGATTTTGTGATAAAAACACTAAGGGGGCTGTTTGAATCTAGCTGATGGAGAGAGAAAGAGAGAATGAAAAGGAAGAGAGTATGGGAAATTTTGGATGAAAAAGAAGAAGTTCGAATTGGACTTTTTAAGAACTGGTTTTATCTCAAATTTAGTTCAGACTAGAACCAGCTAACCAAACACCTTATCTCTAAAAACCGGCCTCACTATACCTAGATATGTGCAACATCATATTGGTCCTCCAATCATAAATACATCAAGTTGGTCCTCCAAAGATGTAGACAACGTTTAATTGGTCCTTCAGTGTCCCATTTTTTGCCATCAAATTGGTCCTTGAAAGATGAAATTGATGGAATTAATTATCATTGAGCGGAAAGAAGCTAAAGATGCCACAGCTGACTATCACTGTTGCCTCATATTGAATGCTGACATTTATGAACAAAAATTATAGAAGTTATTCTCCATATAATCAAATCTGGATGGAAAAGCAGGACACTATTTAATTCCAATGGTAGCTACGAATTTGATGCTCGACACTAAATCTTGTTCGGAAAGATGTGGTTGAGGGTATTGAATGGCTGGAAGGCATGAACCAAATAAACTCGACATTAGTTTAGCTGAATCTGTTGTAAATGATGTGAAGCGAATTTGGCAGAGTAGCATCTTCTCCTACTCTATAATAATGGTGTCAGACCTGCTAGTTTAAAGGACATAAAAAGATGGAAGTATTATGGTATAGATAAAGCTAGAAGTATGTTTCTTTTCGGTACATAAGCTAGAAGAATGTTTTTATTTGTATAAAGGATAAAGGGCAAACCCGTAGGGGAGAGGGTCAATTGTACGTAGTCTTACCTTTACATTTTTGCAAAGGTGACCTTCTGGTCACAAGGAGCAGCCTTCCCACTTCGCCAAGGCTTGCTCTCTGTTTTTATTTGTATAAAATGATTATTTTACATTGAACTTCGTGTGTATTAATGTGTATTAAAAATTTCACTTCTGATGGTTGGATCCCTGCCGATAAGAATAGGAGTAATTATATTCGAGTATCTTGTGCTCAAAATCTTACTCTCTTAAGGTTTCAATTGACAGGAAGTCAATTTTTCAGAGGAACAAATTCAATCCTCAGACGCACTTGCAGAGATTAGTCAAGGGAATTGGGAGGGCTGCCTTCGATCAGAAATATATACACCTGAAATTCAGAGCTTCATTGACAGGTTCCAGCCAGATTTCACTGCACCTTCCGGGGAATCACTTAGACAAGTAGAATTCCGGATGATTCAGTTCTTAAACGGGACTGTCCTGGGATTACCCGAAAAGTTGAGATTAGATTTGTCATCACATCAAAATGACAACCAAGCATTTACCCAGCACAATTCCCATGCTTTGACAAACTCAATTCACGACCAAGATGGACCTTCTCTCCATCAAAACCAATGGGATTCTCTCAACAGGCATCGACCTGCATTCTCTAGGAAAAAATCTGGTAAGAGCAGGCTACAATTTGTGACAACCACTGGAGATGAGGTTGAAGAGGAAACGCCTTCTAGCAACATAAACCACCAAAGTTCTCTGCATAGTTCTAGTTTTAGCAGCTTTTCACCATCTGTTTCTTGTATAGGACTATTTACTCATTCTGTGCCAATTAAGTGTCTCCTGACTGGCCTTCTTGGATGCAGCCCTTTGATGTCACATAAGTTTTGCATAGAAGACTCTTCAGTGACAGTGTTGCAGCATTCTTTGAGAACTGGTTGGCAGATAAAAAGGCTGAATGATACATCGCACCTTAGGCTTCTCTAGTTAGAGAGGATCTGAATTTTTGGCATTGGTTTGGATTTTATGAATTTAGCTTGGTTGTTGTTTATATTCACCAATTCACAAGAATTGATGACTTTTATTGTAACCTTTTATTTATTTCTGCACTGGTCTATTCCCTGAGAGGAAAGATACAGGAGCTGGATTGTTGTATCAATTTTTTTTTATTTGTAGCTTACTAAAGTTATTGTTATGCATATACTTGCCATGTATTTCCAAGTACTTCAGAGGGTGCAGTTGTTTTGGAATTCGAATGCTATGATATTCTCAATCCCAGAGACTGAACAGATAAATTTTGTTCAAAACTTGGACTCTTTGCAATCAACACGAATTGGACCGCCAGCTGTAGGTGAGAGATTCCCATTAGGCTCAGTGGTGTCATCAAGCAGAATACCCCTCTGTTGATTCCATATTCTGATCTTATCTTTTATTTGTCCCAAGATTCGTAGCATCCCACATGGAACATGCTATGATGATCCAATTGTCATGTGAATCTCAAATGATAGTTAATGGTGAGAATGAATTTTCCTATGCTAAAATTTTACATAACCTTGGCTCGTGAAATTTTATTTATATTTCTTCTCTCACCATTAAATAGGTGGGGTTTTTACCAAAATTTGTGATTAATTTATAAAGAGAAAGATATAAAATTTTCAAATGATAAGGTCATCAAACCGGTATCCTTTTTATTACATGGTTGTTTCAATTAACCAGAGTTTGGTATGCAGAACCTTTTATTTTAATTATTTTCAAATAACTAAGCAGGAGATATGATTCCAAGATATATAAAAACTTTTAGGGGGCGTTTGGTACTGGACAAATTTTTTTTTATCCTGGAATCACGATTACTGGGTATGTAGGTGGAACAAAAAATGTCTGAGAATTTTACAAAAATGATGTTTGGTATGACAAAATATTACCGGGAATATTGGTTAATTTTGGTGAATGAGTGTTTGGTTGAAAACAAAATATTGTTGGGAATATGATAAAATTTGACAAAAATACCCTCCTCAAGAATAACTTATAAAAAAAAGATTAACTGAAAAAATAACAAAACAAAATGCAAAGATAGACCTGTTGCATCGTTGGTGACCTAACGTTCGAGTGCCAATTCACAGTATATGGAAAGCATACATTTAAATGCATTTGCAATCATAACAACGCCTTATGTTTCAGCATCATGATTATTGGATGATTTTGCTATATGTCAAGTTTTAGCGAAGTTCCATAACTCGTGAAGTTTTAGCGAAGTTCGAGGGTAATTTTGTCTGCCAAATTCAACGTGTGCAAACCAAATCATGGGAACTCATAATACCCACCGATTAAATGGGAATCATAATCTGTTGTTGCTAGTGTTAAATGGATGCCAGGGAATAAACGGTACCCGGAAAAAATTTTCGTTTTTCTTCTACCAAACGTGGAAATAAACCATTCCAGCTTTCATTTTCCAGGACATCCAACAAATTCCTCCATACCAAACAGCCTCTTAGATCCATTTTGTTTGGCAAGGCATTAAACCATACGACTCTACAATTTTTTTGTGCATCTTACATTTTACCGAAGCCATACTTAGTTTTCTCGCTGTAATTTTTAAAAAATGGCATTTAGTTGGCCTCATCATGGCTTGTGGGACACTGACTCATGCAAAACAAGTCACATGGGTTAGGTAAGGCAGCAGTACAAGGTTGAAAGAAATGGGCCCCTTGTATCCAATAAGTACAAAACCTTCAGCATGTGAAAGAGCCTCATCTTGGTTGCAGCTGTACATGGCTTATGGCTGTGGATAAGTGCATTGTCTTCTCCTACACAGGTTCTGTTTCTAAGTAGCCCAAGGAAAATGGAATCTCTCTATGTACTAATGACAAAGACAAATCGAGAGAAACAAAAAGTATAAATAAATAAGAGAACGTTTTGATGGTGAGATAGTCAGATTAGCCATGTTTTGGGGTGAAGTATCTTGATGAAACACTGTTCAAAGAGGCCGTGGTAATGGTATGTATCAAAGTTTTATGGTGAGAGTCACAATGAATATTCTTAGGCTAATAGAAGGAGGCGGTGCTTAGGACATGGTAGCTCCGTAGATATTTTAGCAGAGTAAAGAGTTCATAAATCAATGTATTCAAGATGTCCCTTCAATGACTATAAAGAGAGTATTTCTAGGTGGAAAAGATGCTTCAATTACGAGTGAAAGAGAGCAATAATTGTTTCGGCCCTAGTACCCTACTAAACTAGTCTATTACTCTCACGATACATGCAGAAAAAAGATTAAAATATTTGTTGTTTGTCGTGGTTGGTACATTGCAAATTTTATACTTACAAAAATCTGTGTTACTATCTTGTTCTATATTTCAGGTGGAAAAAAATACAGCATTGACACAGAACTTTGCAAATATCAACCATAAACAAAAATCTGTTATCCAGAGTGATCGATATTATACAAATCAAATATAGTTATCTACTCGATGAGTTATGAAAAAAATAAATACGTCATAGTAGACTATGTTAAAATGAGGATGGCTAAAAAAAGAAAAATGTATACAACTTATTGCTAATTATAACAGCCACCAATAAAATCAAGGTAACAAACAGACCAAGCAAATATCGAATTAAAAGATCAGCTTGTACCTATAATAAGAAAACGCTATTAATTTAGTGTCATTCTGTAACAATCATTGGAGGGATGAGTTCAACACATACCAAACATGTGATTTCCTATGTTTATGCATTACTAGGGACATCCTCTTCAACCACCATATTTATACCTACGATACAAAATGCAAATGCTCATTAAATAAATTACGCTAATATGTTAACCAAATAGTCATGTATGAGTCATATTTTTTGCTTACACTGGAACAAATGTGTCTAAACAACATCAAATCAATACACATGCTAAAAACTTGTAATATAAAGAACCCACAATGATAAATTTTTAAAAAACAACAACATACAATGATAAATTTTGCCACCTCTAACTATTAGCATGTAATAAGGTTTTATATTTATCCACAAAATAATCTGAATTAGGAATTTAATTATAAAAGAAGAATAGTAGAATTTTAATTTAATTATTAAAATGTGTTGGCAGGGGGCGATCAGGCCCTCTGGGTCACCGGTTTGCAACCTTTATGTAAATAATTATTTTTTTGCAAGGATTTGTGTCGTTAGTATTTTGAATTTTACAAATTTGTATTTACAAATATTAAAATCAAATTTAGGAAATTTTTTTTTTTGGTATGCAGATTTAGGAATTTAATTATAAAAGAAGAATGATGAAATTTTACAAATTTGTATTTACAAAAATCAAAATCAGAGTTAGGAATTCAATTATAAAAGAAGAATGATGAAATTTTAATTTAATTATAAAAATGCGTTGGTGGGCCGGCCCTTCGGGCCGAGCCCAGTTTGTCACCTCTAACTATCAGCATGCAATAGATTTTTATATTTATCCACAAAAAAAGTTCTTATAGTCACATTTAGGTTTTTATATTTTATCTTAGAGATGGAATTTCATTTATTACAATCAGATTTAAAGAATAATAATAAATAATTATTTTTTGCAAGGATTTGTGTCGTTGTAGGCCCTCTGGGCCAAGCTCAATTTGCAACATTTAACTATCAACATTTTATGTAAATATTTATTTTTTTCAAGGATTTGTATCATTAGTATTTTGAATTTTACAAATTTATATTTACAAAAATTGAAATCAGATTTAGAAATTTATTTATAAAAGAAGAATGACGAAATTTTAATTTAATTATAAAAATTAGTTGGTGAGCTGGCCCTCCGGGCCGAGCCTAGTTTGTCACATTTAAATGTCAACATTTTATATCAGCATATAATATGTTTTTATATTTATCCGCACAAAATTGTTCTCATAGTTACATCTAAATTACTATATATCTATATTTTTTATAGTTGCCATTTTTTATTTTTTGTTTAAAATCTTTTATTTTCATTGCGCATATTTTTTTATATTTGTAACACAAATATAATGAACAAATATGAGTTGATACAAAAAATATTCTACTAAATCGAATGTTTGGTGAATTGAATTGAATTGCATTTATTATAATCAAATATTTTTGTATTAATTAGACATACTTTTGAAAATTTTAATGTTTTTCTCTTTTAATTTATAATTTTTATATTTTTTAATATAGGTTATACATATGTATTTAAAACGTTTATGTTAAAAAAATAGAGGAATTTTCCCGCACTCCGGATTAGTCCCATAGCCGGCTCAAAGAGTCGAAGCTCGTGGGGGATACCGGAGGGAGCCAACTCGTCTCAAAGAGATAATTAGGGTTGGGTAACTCCAAAAAAAAAAATAGAGGAATTTTAATACAGCTGTCTCTCACTAAAAGATATTAAATTCTTTTCCCACCTATATCAACTTCAAATTTCGAAATTTCAAAAAAAAAGTGGGATATTAATGAACCTGTCTGCCACTAATTAATGCTGAACTCTTTTCTTTGAGTCTTTTGGTTTTTCGATAAATACGGAAAAAAGCATTAGATGATTGTGATTTTTAAAATGAGGGTTAACAATTCCCAAATAGAAAATAGTAAAAATTTAATACAATTGTCTCCCACTAGAAGATGATAAATTCTTTTCCCACCTATATCAACTTCAGATTTTAAATTTAAAAAAAAGAGTGATATTAATGCCTATGTATGCCACTAATTAATGTTGAACTCTTTTCTTTGGTTTCATAATAGATTGTTTGCTTTCATTGTTATAAAGCCTTGATCTTTTAATTTTTTACCATTATGCATTTTTCGCGTTTTCCTCATTGATAACCCTGAACAAAGGATACATCATAAAAGTCATATATAAAGGAAAATCATTATTTTTTTGGATATAAAAAGGATATTAGTAATTATGTTCGTGGGAGAAAAAAATAATAAAAATAAATAAATAAGAAAAGAAAAAAAATATTCTTTTGGTTAGTATGAAGCCACAATTGCATGGTGCATATACAAATAAAAGAAAAAAGAAAATAAGAAGCTGCAAAATTAAAAATCTAAAAGAGGGTAACTCATATCTTCTTCTTCTATCTAATATACTCACAAACCGTTCTTCTTCTTCTTAACCCTAATTTCATTGATGATGTTGATTTCATAGTAGATTCTTTGCTTTCACTGTTATAAAGCTTTAATCTTTTAAGTTTTCACCATTA
Organism: Gastrolobium bilobum; assembly: GCF_033153095.1. NCBI lineage: Eukaryota > Viridiplantae > Streptophyta > Magnoliopsida > Fabales > Fabaceae > Gastrolobium > Gastrolobium bilobum. The sequence goes on along the minus strand of NW_026895681.1, from coordinate 93,110 downwards.
TGCATTTTTCGCGTTTTCCTCATTGATAACCCTGAAACATAAGCATAAAATGAGAAAGAACTATAAAAAAATACCCCTGAAATCCTTTTTCCACATTTTGAGGAGATTAATTATTTGCCAAGAAAATTTGTACTTGATCTACATACCGCCCACAAAGTACACTTTTTCTTGTGATCCATATTTCGCAGTGGTTGTGGAAAATCATTGTATATATTAAAAAATTTACTTTTTTATAATATATCATGCCAAAAGATACTTTTCTAGAACAATATCAACTCAATTGTGCAATTTATTTATTTTATAATATTCAAAAAATGAAAATAATTATGGAGAAAATACTTGTAGAAGAAAAAACATATAGAGAAGAATGTCATACCTTCATCCGAGGAAGCACAGAAGTACATATTTTAATGATTCTAAATCATCTCGTCGGCATTGCTCTACAACAGAGCTGCCAAAAAAACAAAACCAAAAAACAAAAAATATTACATGTTCATCTAATAGAAGAACAACTTGACAATAGCATAAATTCTTCCACCCTACAAAACCCATACATATAATAGTTAAAAAAAAAAAAAGCATATCACAATAGAATTGCAAATGGTAAGAGAAAAACTATTACATGTTCATCCAAAAGAATCATATCCACGTTGCCATTGAAACCTTTATTCTGAAAATTAGGAACATTCCAAGTCCTAACCACCCTAACCTTAATCTTCCATTCCTCCTTAGATGGATTAAGATCCTTTATAAAATCATATTTTGAGTACATAAATAACGATATAATAATAGATAACGTAGAAGAATAGGTTGAGAGGATGAAGAAAGTAGTGGAGATAAAAAATATGAGCATAGACGATTTCCCAAAGAACAACTCCCCCATCCCATATATCTTCTATTTATACACCACTAAATTTGGCTTGCACATTAAATATTTAAAAAAACTTTTCAGCTTCCACTAAGGTTCAATTTAAAAAAAAACTTTTCAGCTTCCAATAAGGTTCAATAAATTTTTGCAGGTTCGAATGCAAAAACCTTTCATCTTCCAATGCAATTTTTAAAAACCTTTCATTTTCCAATACAACAATTAATGATGGTGGGTCATTAATCATCCATTTCGATTTTTTTGTTTTTTCATAAAAAGTCATTATTACGATTTTTTCTTTTATTTTTTAAATGTTAATGCAAGTGTGAACACACAGCTGAACATGAATTAGAGTTTGACACGTCAGCGTTTTGGTCTTTTGGAGGGTTTCAAGTGTGAACAGGGGGTTTGCATTGGTTTAACTTTAGAATATATATTTAGAATATATATAGATAGATAGATAGATAGATAGATTATCTTATTGTTTTTACAAATGAATTATTTATTATTATTTAAATTTTCTTTAACTTTAAAAATTGAAGTAACAATTACTTGTTTTTTCATTTGGTAGACAACAATGACTTTAATTGTATATGTTGAAGGCTTACTTTTTCTTTAGTTTTTTTTATTTTTATTTAATTTAAAAAATCCTTTTAATAAAAGAAATTTTATTTTCAAAAACTATTTGTTTAAGTATATCAGTTTAATAAAAGAAATTTTATTTTTAAAACCTACTTGTTTAAGCGGAATATTATTATTACTATTATTAATGAGCTTAACAATTACCAATGCAAAAAGTAGTAGATATTATTATGATTGTTTGCCACTAAAAGATTCTGAACCTTTTTTTCTCCTATGAAATTCAAAAACTCTTCAGCTTCCACTAAGTTTCAATACAAAAGAACTTTTCCATTCTCCAATGAGGTTCAATAAATTTTCGCAGAACAATTACCCATGTAGAAAGTAATGGTATAATAAATGAGCTGTCTGCCACCAATAATTGTCCAAATGTTTTCCCACCACTACAAAGTTTAAAATTCAAATTCAAAATTCGAATTTAAATGAAATTCGAAAGTCATACAAAAAAATTAAAAAATTCATTTTTTTTTGGATATACCAAGGATATTAGTAATTATGTTCGGTGGAGAAAAAAATAAAAAATGAAAAATAGATAAGAAAATGAAAGAATGTATTATAATATATCTTTTTGGTTATTATGAAGCCACAATTGCATGGTGCATATACAAATAAAAGAAAAAAATGGGAAGCTACAAAATCAAAAAACCTAAAGAGGGTAACTCATATCTTTATCTTCCACCTAATATACGCACAAACCGTTCTTCTTCTTCTCAACCCTAATTTCATTGATGATATTGGTTTCATGGTAGATTGATTGCTTTCACCATTATAAAGCCTTGATCTTTTCCTTTTCCACCATTATGCATTTTTTGCGTTTTTCACTGATACACCTGAAACATAAGCATAAATTGAGAAAGAACTATAAAATTCATTTTTCCACATTTTGAGGAGACTAATTATATGCTAAGAAAGTTTGTACTTGATTTACATACCAAGATGCTAATCGCTAGCCACCTACAACCAATCTATAACGTGAACCATTAGAGGTAGCTCTTTTAGGACTAACAAAACAACGGGTCAATGAAAATGGATGAAAAAAAGAAGCAAGGAAAGCAAGCCACGCAAAGGGAAATTAAAAATGAGATACATGCAGTAAATAATGAAGAAGAGGGACCTTGGTTCTCAAAGGGTGTTACTGGAGTTGTTTCAAGTAATTTTTCAATCTGATCCCTTCTTTGCTAAAGACCCCAACTTACTTCCTCTTTGGCTGGAATGGAAAGAAGTAACCGACCCCATGACTAATGCTCAAGAAAATGAGAAATAGAATGAGAGTGGATGTAGGGAAAGGAAATGATGGGGTTCGGGTGAAGAATCAGAGCTGAGAAAGTCGTTGGGAAAAATAAAGATGCCATTTTGGAATATGGTTTTAAAAGAGTAATTGAGAGAGAGAGGAGGAACTGAAAAGTTTTTTTTTAGGTAGTATAATTTCAAATATCATTAATAGACTTTTCATCTTCCAATGCAATTTCTAAAAACCTTTCATTTCCCAATACAACAATTAATGATGGTGGGTCATTAATCATCCTTTTTGATTTTCGTTTTTTATAAAATGTCACTATGACGAATTTTTCTTTTATTTTTTTAAATGTTAAAGCAAATGTGAACACACAGGGTGAACACACAATGTGAACACACAACTTAGGATGAATCACAATTTGACACATCAGCGTTTTGAAGGGTTTATAGTGTGAACACAAAGGGGGTTTGCTTTGGTTCTCCTTTATATATATAATAGATGTGTGAGGCAAGCGCACTCACTATATGTGTGAGGTGTACTGGTGTAGTGTAGGTAGGGGTGTGCAAAAAAACTGGTTCACTTGTCCTGCCCTTGATCTGACCTTGACCTGATCCATAAATACCTATATTTTTTGAACTGGGTTTAAATACTGACCCACTTTTATTTGGGTCAGTTTTAGACCTGACTTGTTTTAATAATGACCCGTTGACCAAAAACTTGACCCACCCATTATGTGAAAAAAAAAGAAAAGAAAATCACAATTACGTTAAAAGAAAATTTTTAACGTAAAACGATTATGTCAAAATTTTTTACGAAAAATATTTTCATCAAATGTTTTTGACGAAAAATATTTTAATCAAAATTTGTGGCTAAAAATATTTCTATAACAAAATTTGACGGAAAATTTTTTTTGTCAAATTTTTATACGGAATCTAAATTTCGTCAAAATATTTCACAAAAAACATATTCATCAAAAATTTTGACGACACACATTTCCATCGAATTTTTATGACGGAAAAAAATTTCAACAAAATTCTTTACAGAATTCAAATTTTGGCGAAAGTTTTTGACGGAAACATTTTCGTTAAACTTTTTGACAAAAAAAAATTTCGTCAAAATTTTTGATTTTTAGCGAAACACAATTCCATCGAAAATTTTTGACTAAATATTATCGTCAAGTTTTTAATAAAAAATATTTCCATCAAAATTTTCAACGGAACACATTTCTGTCAAAATTTTTTGACAAAAAAATATTTCAATAAAAAATTTTGAAAGAAAAAATATTTTGTCAAAATTCTTTAGAGAATCTAAATTTCGTCGAAAGTTTCGAATGAAACATTTCCCTCAAAATAATTTTCGTCAAAACACATTCCCATCGAAATTTTGAATGAAAAACATCATGTCAAAATTTTTGACGGATTTCTTTTTCGTTTAAAACATTTGATGGAGGAAATCAATTTCATCAAAACTTTTGATGGAAACTAAATTTCGTCGAAAATTTTGATAGAAAATTTATTTAGTAAAAATTTTCATTAGAGAAAAAATTTCGTCGTTTTTCAACAAAAAGTATTCCGACGAAAAAATAATTTTGTGACCAAATTTTTATCGTTTGCAACGTAGAAATTTCATGAGTTTAAAAAATAAATCAATAACTATAAAAAAAATCAAATTAAAAACATGTTTTGAAACCAAACCAAAAACAGGTCAGGTCGAATTTGACCCACTTCAAAAACCAAGTCAGGTCAGATCCGACCCGATTCTGAACTAGTTCAAAAAAATCCAAACCAAGTCAGACCTGACTTGGATCAAATTAAAGCGGGTCGGGTCAAAATACCTGACCTATAAAAACCAAGTTGGGTCGAGTCGGCACAAAAATATGACCCGACCTGACCCATGCACACCCCTAAGTGTAGGGGAGATTCTCTACCAAGGACCTAAAAATTTAACTTTTAATATACAGGAGAATAACTATTTAAATGAGTCTTAATAGCGGGCCATTCATCTGGACCAATACGAACAATCCAGAAGAATACGTATGAAAAGAGACAATGGAGACACTACAACACCTACTTATCTGGTGAAGCATCACTAAATGCAGAGTATAATAAACTGTCAGACATGCACACTTAGTGAATTTCACCAACATTCCTTGACTCTTACTAGTTGCATCCTTCTGTTTAGCTGAATTTTTCAGCAATTCATGGCTATAATCTCTAAGTTATCTGCATTTGTCTTTCTCTTAGTCTTGTTAGCCAATTCACTGGTTCTCAACTCAAGTACTGAGCCAACAATTTCAGCTTCTCCAAATGTTTTACCTTATGTGACTACGCCTGATATTGCCTCATTTTTTCCCTCTCCAAATGCTAAGTGACGTATGAATTTTGCAGTAGCAGCACTCGCATCGGCACCAAGTTCCAACGAGTTTGTCGGGAAGACGTTTTCCAGTTCATCTAAGTTGGATTATGTAGCTGCCATTGTTGGTATCCTGCTCTGGAATAGCTTGATAACTAGGATAGTTATTTGAGCATTTACCATTGCTTGTATTTTTCTTAAGATGTCATTTTCACCCACTATAGGAAGTATTTCTCATTTTATTATTACAATTATTTGCCTGCTTAATATTGATAAAATTCTTATGCCATGTCTTATGAATTGTCTTTTGTATTCACAATTCTAATAATTTTCGTTGCATAGTTCAAGGAATTTGAACCTTTAAAAGTAACTTAATTGGCTAATGCTAAGTAAATTGTGTTTCAAACCTTCTATTAGGAGCATATCCTCAATAAGTAGTTGAAGATTTACCAATTTTCTCGATACCAAGTATCGTGCCTTGGTTATTGTCTCAATATGTACCATGTCCATGGTGTTTCATCACAATTGAGGAGAATCAGGTCACATCACAGTCATATGCTTCGAACAACCATTCTCAAGGTACCATTCTGTTGAACTATAGATTTCCAAGCTTATATATTTGAAGTTTTGATGATTACAAAGAACCAACAAGCTCAACATGGATGCACAAGTTAGAAGGCAGAGCAATAAGTCCCCAATGGCACTAGAAGATCAAGGCAACATGCAAAAGTGAAGAAGTAAGTCAAATGTGCAAAGTCAACTCCAAAGCCAAAGATTCAAGTGAAGAAAGGACCTAGAAGACTCAAAGGATAAAGACACTTAAAGATAATTGAAGACTTGTGTTTTGATTATGTGTCATGTACTTTTAGAGTCTTAGGATGTATGAAGTTGTGTTTATTGAGCCTTATCTCTCTAGATTGCATTTAGAAACATAAACTCATGTAAACAAGTCTCGTATACGTGGAACACAGTTATATTGATGCTAGAAATATGCATTCATTGATGAGTATCCAATTTACTATGTATTAAGGGTTAATATGAGCATGAAATAGATTTGAAAGTAATTAAAAGTTATGAGAATTATAATTAAATTGTTATTTTATTTTTAATAATATTCTCATAAGATTTCTTATATTTTGCAGTAAATTTGGACTCAATAATGAGATAAATTGGAGAGATCAAGTAGAGTTGCTTTAGATTTCTGAATCATTCAAGATCTTATCAAATCTTCTTTTAAATATTTTTAAGGAAAGTTTTCCATTAAATAAAAAAAAGGAAGATTTGAAGGATTGGATCAAGGATATGATTAGAGATTCTAGTGAAGATTCCATTGAAGATATTATGGAAAATTAAAAGATATGGTTTCATCCCTATAAAAGGCATATCTTGGAAACACAAAAGACAATTCGACAGAGACAAAGAGCAAGGAAGGTGCGCACAAAGACTAGGATTCAGAGGCTAGAGGCGGTGAAGAACTAAAGGAGGATCGAAGCGGAAACGTGGAGATTCATCAATCTTCATCCAGGAATTTAGTTTAATTTTATTTTAATTTTCTTTTAATATTTTGTTAAAGTCAGACATGAATATGTATGGCTAATTTTCTTAGTAGTTAGGGATATGGATCCAACGTGAATCCTTGTTTTGATTTAATTCTTTTCATTAATAAACTGTCTCAAATTATTTGTGTTTACCTTGAATTGCATGTTTAAATTCTTGTATGATCTGGCCAATTATATAGGGATAAAGAGGGTTAGGGTTCACAATAGACATATTGGGATGTTGATCTAGACAGGGGTAGAACACCGATTCTTGCATGATCTAGACATAGACTTGTAGGAATTGCAAACTTTTATAATTCATCGCGCTTAAGGCTTAATCTAAAAGGGATTTCTAAGACATTAGGATTCTAGTTGGGTTAAAGGGTTAAAGAACTAAGACATTAGGATTTAACCAATTAAATTTTAGATGATGAATTGTTTGAAATAATTGAGATAGGATATTATTGAATTGTAATTAAACCAATTAAGGGAGAGCGGAGGTGAAGTAAACCTAACTGCATTTTTATTCTTGATTTTAAAACTCAATTTTTATTTCAAATTAGCTTTTTAATTAATTTCTTTTACTGTCAACTTTATTTGATTTTTAATTAAATATTGGTTACCTGGTAAATTACTTTTAAATTGTCTAACTTAGATAAAAATGGCAAAACTATTGCTTGAATTTAGTGTTAGGAATGTGGCTTCCATACTCAAGATGGGGGATGAATTGAGTATTACAAAATTTTTGCAAAACCCCCTTCTAGTTTCTAAATAATCATTTTAAGTAAACTTTGATATGTGGAAAGCTAATCAATACATTCAGACAATCCATAATATATAATATATCACAATTATAGAATTTATACTAGCACATACAAGATATCAAAGAAGCAATTAAAGTGATAGAAATAAAGAGTTTAGAGTTTAGAGAATTGCTAACACAATATATCCTGGTTCGGTCATCACCACTTGTGACCTACGTCCAGACTGAAGCCGCTCGATCAACTCTTTCACTAATTGTCAAGCTTCACGGGTGCTTGACAAACCTTTACAATCTTTCAAGATTTCGGGTTCTTGGATACCTTTCAATCTCCAAGTTTACGGGTACTTGGTAACCTTACAATTCACTCCAAATTTACTTAGGTATTTGGCTACCTCTCAAATAATGGGTCTCACAATCCTTTCAACTCAAGAATACAAGGGAAACATTAGGAAATGAATATACACTCTCAAAGTGTGGATATACAACTTGAAGCACTATAGGTATATGGACTTTCAAGATATGAGCTTAAATATATTTAATCTTTGAAAGATATGAAAGAATATGCAAATGATAGTGTAGAGAATCTCAAATCATCCTTAAGATGTGTAGGAATAGTGATCAATACTTTTTTAGGGTCATAAGAAATGTATTAATAGTGTTTCCATTGAAAACTAGTCGTTTATAGCCGTTTTATGCATTCTGTCGAGTAAGTATTCGAATACTTCATTTATAGCCGTTTATAGCCGTTATAGGCCTTCTTCCAAGTAAGTATTCGAATACTTTTCGTGTGGCATTCGAATACTTAATCAGGTATTCGAATACTGCATCAGGTATTTGAATACTTTATTGACAACAAAAACAATATTTCGTATTTTGGGCATAACTTGAGTTATACTTGTCGGATTGATGTGATCTTGGTCTCGTTGGAAAGACAAAAAAAAGATATACAACTTTTATGAAGAACACAAGATCCAAATCCATCATCTTAGATACGAAAAATTGTATGGAAGGTAGAAGAAAAATTAAGCAACAAATTTTAAGTTCAATTGTGTTCTAGCTTGCTTCCAACCATTTTTTGTGAAAGATCTTGACTTGATAAATATGTTTTGAAGTTATAAAATATGTTAAGGATCTTTTCCATGGATTTTTCAAATTTCTTTCAAGTATATAAAGATTATGATTATGCAATTTGAAAAATACTTTTACTTTGAGAAAAACTTTGAGCTCATGCAATGCAATCTACCATATACCCTCACATATATTCTAAGTCCTAAAGATATATTCTATATATGATTTTAGACTTAGCTATATGTCTTGTGTCTTGGATCTTTTCTTGAACTTGATGCTTTGACTTGTTGGATATGACAATGTCTGACACGTTGTTGATTTTGATCATTTTTCACCATGGTTATGATATTGTGCTTCTCTTAGATGTTGTCCATGGTTAGTTGTCTTTGATCTTGGTGTTTCTCTTATAATTATTACTTGTTGCTCTTGATCCAATAATCTTGCCACTTTGATATGACATCACTCTTCTTGTGTCGCTACATCATACATCTTCAATATCCACATATGGTTGATATTTTTTCTCTTGATCAAAGCTCTTCTCTTTTTTGTTGTTGTCATTTTGTTATCATCAAAACATACCTTATATCTACATTTAGTCCTCGTGAGAACGATACTCTTACTTAGGGTACGCATGACAACCTTCCCGGAATCAATTTTTTTTTTAATTTCTGTTCCCGGGAACAGAATTGGATAGAAAACTCGTTTGGTAAAATCGGTTTATTTTTTTGTTCACGAGATGAACCTGATTAATTTTTGTGTTGGGGAACAGAAAAAAGAATCAGAAAATTTTTGCTTTTTTGTTCCCAGGCACAAAATGAGAAACATTTATCTCTCTTAATCACTCTACATCTCTACCATCATCACCACCACCACCACCATCATCCTAACATGTCCATCTCCACCATCGTCGTTACCGCTATCGTACCACTAGTGTTGTTGTGACCACCCCCATCACCATGATGTCACTGCCACCATCACCACCACCTCCACCCAGCACTACCACCATGCCCCCATCACCACCACAACTACCACCGCTGCAACTACCACCACTATCACTGTCATCGTCACCACCACCACCAGCCCCACCACCATCATCGCAACCACTGCCGCCACCGCCACATCGCCATCACCACGCCATTGCCACTGCCACTATTACCACCACCGCTACCGTCACCACTAATGTCACAACCACCACTATCTTTGCTACAGCCACCACCGACACCGTCACCGCTGATGTTCACCGGCAAGTGTACCGATCACACAAGTAATATAATGAATGAGTAGAGTATCGTCTCCACAGGGATTGTAAACCAAGTACCACAATAACCAGTCCCCTTAAGTTGGAAAATTCGGTTCTTAAAGATACATGTCTACATTGATTACCCCTCACAAAGATAAATAACATTCACTCAACACTCAGTGTTTTAGGGTATCGTGAGCACTCATTCCAACACAGCTATAACACCACCATAAGCTTGATCATATTCTCAAAATTCTCAAAAATGAAGAATCAAACACATGCACCAATTGATCAAAAGGTCTTCACAGGTTGTATCTTGGCCGGGTTAAAGGGTAGGAATATATGGATAGTAGCTCAAACAACAATGAGATTGAAAAACTGATACTTTTACAATTTAGCACATTCAACTCAATGGTCTTGCTCCACTAACATTCCCACAGAATTTCGGGAATTAATTCCTTTCAGCCACACCTTTTATGCATAAGTAAATAATTTTTTTAATTAATTAATTAATTTTTTTTGTTAAAATATACATCCCCTTATCACTTAACCTTTGTTAGCTTACCTCAATTTCTTTATTTATTTCCAACACATCAGTAATTCAATCTCAAACAGGTAAGTCACATGGATATAAGCTAAGCCATCAATTAGGCCAATAGGTCATTTATCAACAAAATATGCTCAGGCTCAAAGGGGTAGCAATTGAAATTTTTCATACCGGTGGGTTATTTTGGCCATAGGTTAACAAGAACAAAATGCCTTAATCATCTCAACCAATGCATGCATCACAGAGAAACAAATCAAGTTCTAGAGTGTTACAACAATGAAGTCTCTCAACAAGAAAATTCAGTGTTTAAGCTCAAACCTCACAGCTATGGTATCAATATAGACTCATGAAAATTAACCTTAAACATTATCAGAATTTCACAACATCAGTTCAGACAAACGATCAATCATGTAATCCAATTATACCTATGCAATGTCATGCCAGAATGTCATACAGACATACTTCCTAAGATTTAATCAAGCAAGTTAACTGGGTAAGCACATTTAAACCTGAGAATTGCTTCAGAAATATATTTCCAATTTTTTTTTTGTTTTTTTTTATAAGAGCAACACAAAATAGCTAACTAAAAAATAGACTGTAAAGAGTTTAGAATATCTCCCGTGATAGAAAGAATTTTCGTTCCAGAGTGCTTTACCAAAGCCTACCATTCCCAGATTTAAAGAATTGTTGTCCCCAGCAATATTTAAACCCAAAGATTAACGAAATATCTGCACCATGGAACAAATAGCAATATATAGAATAAACTATAATCCGAACAATAAAAACATCAGAGTGAATGGAACATAAACAAACCCACAAGATATTCTAAGTGACCTTAACATCAACCTAAAATTCACCAGTGAAAAACAACAAAAGACAAAAGTAAACTAAAAATATATACAATAAATCTCCGACAGCAAGGAGATATAATCAATCCTCCATGTCATCTCCCTCAGCAGCATGGGATGACTCAGCAAACGGAGGAACTGGTGGTTTCCTGGGCCTCCGCAGAAACAAACTGGAAATCATCAAAAGATGCAAAAGCAGAAGTCTTAGCCCTTTTTGGTATCACCAGTTTTTTTCTTAGACTTTCCAGCTTGTGAACCCTGAAAACTAGAAAAATTTCCCAATGCACAGAATATGACAATAGGGCAACTAGATCACAAGTAATCAAGCCAGAAGTATATAGTAAACCACCATTCCCAGATTTGATTCCAACTTTATCTCAAAAATGAAATAGAACAAAGCAACATTTGGAATCAAATTCAGAAAACAATATGTCAATGCATCTTAGCATACAACTCAGCATTTTAATCCAGATAGTCAACATAGCAAGATGTTCAAAGGAAACAAATAAATAACTAGAAAATAAAATAATAATAAAAAATATAAACTCTACATTGGGTTGCCTCCCAATGAGCGCTTGTTTAACGTCACGAGCCTGACGGTTACCTCTTTCAAGTATTGTTTTCTTTGAGAATTAGTTCATTTTTTCGAAGAAGAGAGGCGTCATTGCGGTCCACACACATCCTCCAAACAGTAATAATTCTTGTCGGAATTAGTTCATTTTTTTCGTTGTGGACCGCAGTGACGCCTCTCTTCTTCGAAACAATATTCACTGAACTTACCCAACCAGTATCTGAAATCGAGTAGATTATGCCAGCATCAAGAAGTTTCACCATTTCCTTTCTCACCACCTCCTTCAATATAGGATTAAGCCTCCTTTGAGGTTGCCTCACTGGTTTGACATCATCCTCCATGAGAATTTTGTGGGTACAAAAAAGAAGGATCTATACCCTTCAAATCAGAAATGGACCACGCTATGGCGGTCTTATGTTCCCTCAGCACTTTTATCAACCTCCCTTCCTGCTCAGATGACAACCCCTTATTAATGATAACAGGGTAAGTCTCCTCATCACCCAAGAAGATGTATTTAAGAGTTTCAGGCAACTCCTTTAACTCTACTTTTGGGGCATCATTTTCTTTGTCAGAATCCTTCTTCTCAAGAACCTCAAACAAAACACCCTTTTTTCCCTCAAAAGGAACAATTTCACGTGCCTCAAGTTCTTCATCAAGCTCCTGACTAGAAGATTTCTCTTCTTTTACCACTTCTTCTAAAACATCAAGTCTGAAACAATCACCTTTGTCAGAAGATTGTCCAATAGAATCAAAGACATTGATGGTGATGGTCTCATCATTCATCCTTAACTTGAGCTTCCCTTGTTCAACATCAATCATAGCCCGAGCAGTAGCCAAGTAAGGTATACCTAACAAAAGAGGCATTTCAGTTTCCTCTTCCATGTCCAACACCACAAAATCTGCTGGAAATATGAATTTGTACACTTTCACAAGGACATCTTCAATAATACCACTAGGCCTCCTCAAAGATCTATCAGCAAGTTGCAAGGAAACCTTAGTAGGCTTAAGCTTAGAGATCCCCAATGATTTACACACAGACAAGGGCATCAAATTTATACTCGCCCCAAGATCACACAAAGCTTTGCCAACATTAGTGTTACCAATAGCAATTAGAATATTGAAGCTCCCTGGATCATGACATTTAGGAGGAAACTTCTTCTGTATTATTGCACTACACTCTTAAGTGAGTTTCATAGTCTGGCATTCTTGCAGCTTATGTTTCCTAGACAATAGATCCTTCATGAACTTGGCATAATTTGGCATGCTAGCCAAGGCTTCAGCAAAAGGGATATTTATATGCAACTTTTTGAAATTATCAAGAAACCTTCCATACTGTTGCTTCTGAGCATCTTGCTTGAATCTTTCAGGATAAGGTGCCATAGCTCTCACATAACTAGGACTCATCTTATGCTTCTTCTTAACAATCACATCCTGTTCTTTCTCCTTTTCTTTTTCTTTTTCAACTGGCTTTACCACTTCAACAGGTTTTTCAATTTCTTTTTGAGGCTCACCTGCCTCATCAAGCTTCTCTTCAACCTCAGGAGATGGAAGCACTTTACCACTTCTGGTCATTATAGCCTTGCAATACTCCTTGGGATTCACAATAGTGTCACTAGGAAATGTTCCTGGAAGTCGCTCAGAAACTTGCTTGGACAATTGACCAATTTGGACCTCCAGGTTCTTGATAGAAGCATCTTGATTCTTGTTGTGTGCTCTAGCTTCATTGATAAAAGCATTTGTTGTCAGAATGTGGTCATTCGTTGTCTTAGAAAGCTGTATCATAGCTTTCTCTAGCTCAGAAGGCTCCTTTTGTGGAGTAGGAGGAGGTTGCAGATAGTTGTTGGAACTATAGTCAAGACCACCTCCTTGACCTCTCCTCTGAAAATTACTTTCAGAAGGAAAATTCTGATTTCTTGAAAAAATTTGTTGGGGCTTCTGTTCATACCAAACCCCATTCACTTGCAACTGCTGTGGATTATCACCCATTAGAATAGGGCACTCATTAGACTCATGAGCTTCCTTATAATATTCACAAACCACAGGAGTTGATTGAACCTTGGACACTTGAAGTTTCTCAAACTTTTCATTCAAGCTGTCAAACTTTTTGGACAACAACTTTTGTTCAGCAAGCATAGCATCATTGCTCTCCAGCTTTATCACTCCTCTTTTTATTTGAGCTGGTACGCTCTCATTCTCATTTCTGGCTAGTTTCTTTATCAAGTCAAGAGCTTGCTCAGATGTACTCTGCCGAATAGAACCTCCAGCTGCACTATTAATCACCAACCTTGTTTCAGGAGAGATGCCATTAAAGAATATTGCCACCTTTCTATCATCATCTTGATAACACATATTCTGTTACACTTGTTTATTACTCTTGGGTGGTACTTTTATGATTTATTTGAATTAAATAGAGGTCTTTTGGGTCAAATCAGAATTCTAGATTTTAATTGGGTTTAATTGATTTTCGTCATAATTTTTCAGATTTACACTACTTTCGTATTTTGACCATATCTCACTCTACAGATGTCTGATTGACTCCGTTCTTGTTGCGTTTTTCAGATAATAGATAGCTCTACAATCTCTATTTCTGCTACTGAAGCCCAGTTCAGACGAGAATATGGTAGAAACCTGAGCCCAAGATGGACGTGTTTTGGTGGAAATTTATTTCGAAAATCAATTAAACCCAATTAAAATCTAGAATTCTGATCTGACCCAAAAGACCTTTATTTAATTCAAATAAACCATAAAAATACCACCCAAGAGTAATAAACAAGTGTAACAAAATATGTGTTATCACATCTCCCTCATATCGCGGGCATTTTCTGATAAGTTCCTGGAATCTATTCTAGGTTGCACACAACGATTCTCCTTCAAGCTGGCGGAAGTTGGTGATCTCATTCACCAGCTGGTTGAACTTCTCCATAGAAAATAACTCGGAAAAGAACTTTGTTGACAAGTCTTCCCATGTCATGATACTATTAGCTGGCTGCCTTTCTATCCATCTGAGAGCCCTTCCCTTAACAACAAAAGGGAATAATCGAAGCCTGATAGCATCGGCAGACACTCCATTGTTCTTAGTAGTATCACAGATCATCAGAAATTGATCTATGAACTCATGAGGGTCTTCATCCTCAGCACCAGAAAACTGAGCCCTTTCCACCAAAGTAATTAAAGATGGCTTCAACTCAAAATTATTTGCCTCCATCGTCGGCCTAAGTATACTTGAATTTGGCCTATTGAACACCGGAGTCAGAATGGTGTCCAACAATCTTGGAGGTGGGTTATTTGCATTGTGGCCTCTGCCACCAGCATTGTTGTTTTTCGCCATCTCTTGTATTGGTTGTACAGGTATGCTCTTGAATTCTTCCTAAATTATCTGCTTGGCAACTTTCCTCAGTCTCCTCTCAGTCCTTGCAATTTCAGGATCAATCACAAAGTCTTTAGGAGCAATTCTACCTCGCATAAAACTCAAAAAAAAAAAAATTATTAGTAGCACCTGCACAACACAGAACAAGATAGAACAAGATAAGATAAGAAATAAAAATAAAAATAAAAATCCAATCTCAAAGATCAACGATTATTAATAATATTAGAATTAACAATCCCCGGCAACGGCGCCAAAAACTTGATGCTCACCGGCAAGTGTACCGATCGCACAAGTAATATAATGAATGAGTAGAGTATCGTCTCCACAGGGATTGTAAACCTAGTACCACAATAACCAGTCCCCTTAAGTTGGAAAATTTGGTTGTTTAGGAAAATAGTGAATTGATGGTAAAATAAAGACAAATATTTAAAATATAGAATTTTCAATTTAATAAGCAATGGTAAAAATAAATTGGATTTTTTAGAGAATAATAAAAAGCATTGCAGCTAAGGTACACGCACCATATGATCCCCACTTTAAACTTTGGATTGATTGTCAACGGTCATTCAATTTAATAACTCAGACAAATTATCATCTAAAAATAATTAGTTAAATCCCAATCCCTTGGCAATCTAACCCTTTAATCCAATTGGAACCCTAATTCCTTAGCAATCCCGCATGAAATTAAGCATTAATCACGATAAATCAAACGACTGCAACTCGCACAAGTCTATCCCTAGAGCATGCATAAATTGTTACCTTACCCTCTTTCAGAATAGAAAACCTCAATATTCCTATTGCGAGCCCTAATTCCCAAATTATTATCTCCTATTAGGTTGATCAAGTCTTCCAAAATAATAAACAATACGCACAGGGTAAAAATAAAATATATTAAAATAAACGAGCAAATATAATTCAATCCATCGCAAAAAGGGTTCACATAGGGTTTGTGACTGTAACTACAATAAAAGAAGTTAGCCAGCCATAGACATGGCTGACATAAAATTATAAAAGATAAAGATGAAAGAATGTAATTACAAAGAGAAGCTAAGAACAATCCTCTGCTCTTCTCCTCCTTCTGGAATTCTTGTTTTTCTCCGTTGTTAAAAAGTGTCCTCAATAAACCCTCACAACGTTCTTTTTATAATCCTGGTTCGCTTCTTCCAAAATTGTCCTTTCAGAACACGGTGATTTTTCTCGCAAACTGGCGCGGGATCGCGCCACTATGGCGTGGAATCGCGCCACTTCTCTGGAACGTAGGCCTGTAACCTAGCTAGCGCAGGATCGCGCCAGAATGCGCCACTTCTCTGGTAAGTGGCCCAGGTCTCCACGGTGCAGCTCAGAACCCACGCCCGTGTAGATTCGCGCCAACAGTCTTTTGAAATTTCATTTTCTCTTTCTTTCTCCTTATATAAACACAACAAATAGGTGAGAAATATCATTGAAATGGAAAAGTCTACATAATAAGCAAATATGTAACTAAACTGCTCTTTTATGACTCAATCCTTATCATTTTTAGCTTGGAAAACTACATATGCCAGATGCACATCAGCCGCCGCCACCAACCACCATCATGCCACCTCTACCATTGTTGCCCCCACAATGCCACCAACCACCATCCCCACCACCTTTGTCGCAGCTACTGCCGTCACCTCCACCACCACAACGCCACCGCTACCATCACTGCCACTATCACCAACCACCACTATCATTGCTGCAGCCACCACCGACACCGCCGTCGCCACCAACCACCACCACCACCATCGTCGCAGCAACTACCGTCACCACCACCACCATCGCCACCATTACACCACCACCGCCACCATCACCATCACAACCACTTTCACCTACCACCACCTCCACCGCCGCAACCACTGCCATTGCCACCTACCACCACCTCCACCTCCACCACCGCAGCCACTGCCACCACTACCACCATCTCCATGATGCCATCACAACCACCACCACCATGCCACTGCTACCATTGTCGCCGCCACCAATGCCACCAACCACTATCCCCATCACCATTATCGCAGCCACTGTCGTCACCTCCACCACCACCATCTCCACCACTATCGTCGCCGCCGCCACCATTACCACCACCGCAGCCACTGTCGTCACAACCACCACCACTATCATCACCACGTCACTGCCACCACCGCCGCTATACCGCCGTCGCCGCCACCACCACCACCATGCCACCCCCCGCCGCCACCACCACCACACCATATGGAAAGGAAAGTGATTATCCAAAAAAAAATTATATTTAATAGGAATTATTTTTTATTATATTATTTATTGTGTTATCAAATGCAATTCTCATTCTCAGAATAAAAATAGAACATGTTATCAAACCCATTTTTTTTTTCTCAAAAACTGTTCCAAGGAACAGAAATAGAAAAGAATTTAGAGTAAATACCCTTTTTGGTCCTTAACAAATTTCACGATGCCCGTTTTAGTCCCTAGCAAATAAAAAGGCCCATCGGGGTCCCTAAAAAATTCAAAATGGATCCATTTTAGTCCTTTTGAGGACTAATATGGATCTTTTTTGAATTTGTGAGGGACCACGTATCAACTAAATGGGTCCATTTTGAATTTCTTAGGGACCACGATGAGCCTTTTTATTTGTTAGAGACTAAAACGGACATGATGAAATTTGCTGAGGACCAAAAATAATATTTACTCAAAGAATTATTTCTTTTCAGAAACAGTGCTAAGGAATATAATGGTTGTCATGCACACCCTTAATCACTTTATTATTTGTACGATCGGTATACTTGCCGTGTTCGCAACATTCATATGTGAGAAGTGAGAAAGAATCAATTAGAAGTAATTTGGATCAAATTCGGAATAGTTTTTGGGTTGTTGTCATCAAATATCTGGATATGGATATTGTATTTCCGGATATAGCATATCCGGATATCAAAACCCAAAATATCCGGATACATAGTCTCACATATCCGGATATTTGTCGAGGGTCACATGATTATTTTTAAAATCCGAATCAAATCTTTTTGTATCTTCTATAAACCGACTTGGGTTGCTATGTAATCATGTTTTAGCGTTCAGAAACATAAGACAGTGTATTATTACATGCATTAGAGTTAGAATCACCCAACATCAAGGATTATGCTTAATTTTGATATCTAGAGAGAGAGAAAGCTCTTTATTCTTCTTCTTCTAATTTTATGTGTAATTCTAGACGTAGGGAGGCACTCTACATGTTCTAGTATAGATTGAGTGATTGGTTTTTGTTCAATTGGAGTGATCCTAGGGTTTAGGTTAAGAGGGATCAAAGGGTTGGTCATAGTTTTTGTAAAATTCCAATTGTGATTTGATTTTTGGTATAAGTGGAGTGATCCTAAGGGTTTAGGTTAAGCATGATCGAGGAGAACGTAGGTCTTGTAAAATTTCTCTTGTAAAATGATTTCTTCAAGTACCGGTTTAAAGCTTGATGATAGTGAAACGATTGGCCTCAGTCTAGATATAGCTCTCACTGGTTGGAGAATGAACCAGGATATATCTTAGTGTTATCTTCTCTTTTCCCTTACCTTTTATTTTTCGTTGCATATAACTCTCTCTGATTCATTGTTCATGATATTATGAATATGTTTTTAGGGTTTGAGAACTTTTGTTAATTGTTTTAAATCTCTCTTGTATGTGTTTTTGAAAAAGGGTTTTGATTTACTTTATGTAAAGCGAAAAAGTTAAAATACAATTCACCCTCTCTTGTGTTATTGTTTAGCCATTCTTTCTTTACATATTTGACACTTCTAGCCTTCAAGCACACTTGTACTTACAAAACAAATCAATTCAATGAACTTTTGGTACCCATATATTTTTGGGTCATTATTGTTTAGCCTTAGGCAACCTTGAAATGTGTGAAAAATGCAAGAATAATGTGCCTTTAACAACCTATATTTGCTTGTATTCTTTAATATTTCTACTAAATTTGCAATGATTTTCTTTGAGTTTTTTTCTTCCAAAATAGTTACATTTTACAAATGGAATTTTAGACATATAAGTATAGTATACATATGGGTTTTTTTTAACATAATCATGATGCATATACTTCCAATAGCCTATACCATAGGTGTTATGTGAAAGTCTTTATCTACCAAACATCACATTCAAATTTTCCATAGTACATATAAATTTTTCTAAGTCATTTTTCAACCTTTTAAATTCATCTTTTAACTTTGCACAATTAGTTACAAGATCTAGAAGAGGATGAAACACCATTATTTCTACATAAGCATACAACACAAGTAACATCAGCATAAATTAATTTCTAGGTCTCATTTTTATTCTTTATGTCAGCTACTTCATTGCTAAGAGATGCAATTTGCTTAACTAGATTTTCATTATGCTTCCTAATAGTCCTCATTTTCTTAGCACATTCCATGGCTTCATTATTTATCTCACTAAATGCCAATTTCAATTCATTATAAGAAGGACAATAAAATGAGGCAGTAGAATCTACCTTGGTTTCTTCACTTTCTTCATTGGCCATTAATCATAGGTTAATTTCTTCTTCACTAGATGAAGAGCTTCCACTTGAAGAATCTTTATCTCATGCCATGTACGCTCTTCCCCCTTTTTTCTTGTTTTTAACTTACTTATTGTCACATTTTAGCTTGCATTAAAGGTTAGAACGATCACTTATAGTGTCTTTGCTTGTCACATTCAAAACAAGTAATTAAAGTGTTAGAATTTGAATTTTTACCTTTGTTTTTACCTTGGGCAATAGTTATCTTTGTCTTTTGAAGGTTTTTCTTCTTGAAATATTTGTCATACTTCTTTATAAAAAAAAAGATATTTCATCCATATCCATATCCTCTTTATCGGATTCATCATTTTGTTGATCATTAGAGGTTGTGGTCTTAAGAGCTACTCCTTTCATCTTCTTTTTGGTTTGGTTTCTCATAGTATGTCTCTTTATTTCAAACTCATATTATGGAAGCTTTCCAAATAAGGTCGCAATTGACAAAGTGGATAGGTCTTTTGACTCATAGATGGTCGGAACCTTAGCATCCCACTCTTTTGTCATGCACCTCTAATTTTTGTTCCCAAGTTGCCCATAATTGTAGTGAATTCCAAGAGAATTCATCCTTGTTATTATCTGAGTGAACAATTTTTTTTGATCATATACGCTCTCTTCATCAAGCATCTCAAAAGT
Source organism: Gastrolobium bilobum (assembly GCF_033153095.1). NCBI lineage: Eukaryota > Viridiplantae > Streptophyta > Magnoliopsida > Fabales > Fabaceae > Gastrolobium > Gastrolobium bilobum. The sequence goes on along the minus strand of NW_026895681.1, from coordinate 72,896 downwards.
GTCAAACTCCCTTGTGAGAACACTTTGCTTTGACCTCTTGACTTTATTGGTTCCTTCATGTGTAATCTCTAAAACCTTCCATATTTACTTGGCGATTTTACATGATGCAATTCTGAAATATTCATCTTTTCTATGTGTATTGGTGATGAGGTTATTGATCTTAGCATTCCATTAAGCTTCCTTAAGCTCCAAGTCGTTGTAGTCTTTTTGAGCACAGTGTAATTATTGTCATCTATGATGGTGGGAAACCCATAGCCTTTCTCCACACTATTCCATATTCTCAAGTCAATACATTCCAAGAAGATTTGCATGTGAGACTTCCAATTTAGATAATCGGTTCCATTAAACAAAGATGAGTTATTGGTTAAGGCTCCTTCTTGAGACAATTCGTTGTTAAAAAAAATCATTGGTTTTAGGATCTTTCTCTAATTGTTTAAACCTACAAAATAGAGTAACTAGGCTATGAGGCCAATTGTTAAACAAAGAATGCATTAAACCTACAAGAGGGGGTGAATTATGGTAACTTGTTTCTCAAGAAACCTTTGTCCCTTAACCCAAATTACAACAAATCAATAGGATTTGAAAAATAACATATTCTAAATCTTATATACCCTTAAAACATAATTGAATCAGATTCTAAAATGGAACTATAACAAAATCAAAAACAAAAAAAATATAAAAGTTTAAGGGTTAGAAAATCAAACACCTCAATTTGTCATGGTTCACCCTTAAATCACCCAAAGGCTACATTCAAACTATCGTTGCACATTCACTAACCTCAAATCTTCCAATCGATGTCTGAAAAATGGAATCACAATGAACTTTTACAAGAATCTTAACAAATTGTAGTCACTCCCTCAACCTGTACACCTATAGGATCTCTCCAATCACTCAAGTCAACTTCTAGTGACAAGCCAATCCAAAATAGATATAAAAAAATAACTTTTTCTCAAACCAATAAAAACAAAAAATAAGAAAAAAATGAAGAGCGAAGAATTAAGGAGCCTTATCTCTCATGTATGCAAAATAGCCTATAAATTGGTTATCAATGTCAATTATGTGCAATTTGATGTAAACTATGTAATTCATGCTTAGAAACCCTCAATATAAGTTAATATAGGAGCCCAATGGTTATAATAGCCGTTTTATATTAGTTGTAGATCAAATTACCTCTCTTTTAGCTTTCTATTACATGTTACTTGAATAAATATCCGGCATATACTCAAGTAACTATTCTTGAGAATTTACTTGAGTAAATGACTTGAGTTACGTGAGTAAGTCTTGTACTCGGGTAACTGTTTCTGAGTTACTAAAGTAACACCAGAATAGAAGTTCCTATTTATACAATTTTTTATCCAACTCAACTCCTAATGGTTTCTAATGACTTCTCACACATGAATGAATATGTGTAGCCTCTATATAACATAGTTTCTTGTGTGTGTGTGAGTGTGTGATCAAGTATGCATGATTGGACAACTTAGATTCCTTGAATGCATGTATTAGTGAAGCAAGTATGTATTCCTTGTGAAAGAGCTCAATAAGTTTCATTCCCTTGGTTTTCATACCTACTATAACATTTCAAACTAGTTGAGGTTCTGACTTGGCTTCACTTCCTTGTAGTTAAAGCTTTAGCCTTATTAGGACTTGTAATCACTTGGAACTTTTACTTCAGGGTTGACTTTTCATTTTTGACTTCTTTCTTGCATTTTGCATGTTGCATTAGTCTTCTAACTTTATTTGAAACTTGTAGCCATGCTTTTCTCATTATTCTTGCATGTTGAGCTTGCTTGTGCTTTGTTATCATCAAAATTAAGATCTTTTATAAATTCAAGCCTTTAGGGTTGAACAATGTACATATGAACGACATGCGCAAGAATGAAGAGTCAAAAGGCACGGGTAATTTTGTACTTCCACGGAGGACAATTAAGTGACACAAAGCGTCTGCGCTACAAGATAGCAAGTGACATGAAATGTCTCTGCCATAGGTCATTATAACACCTCGCAATTCTAAATTATATATATATATATATATATTAAAATATTAAATGAGGATTAAAGGGAAGGATTAGTGAAAATCCTGAAAATTAGGCCAAAATACAAAGAAAAGGCAAAACGGTAAATTAGCCATGCACACAACCCTAGGAAGGAAATTGAGTAAGAGGTTTCAAATGATAAAAATAACCCTGGAAATAGATTCAGAACGAAAAATTAAGTGGATAGACAAGTTTCAAAAAATTCAGTGAATAGTAGTTTTACCGGATAAAAATATCGTGGTACGATTGCACCGTAAAACGTGCCGATTGAATTTTGAGCTCTAGGTTTAAAATACAAGTTATAAATGGTTTATAGAACTAGGAAAAATGAATTCTGATGAAATTTGACAAAAATTAGTAAGTTTTGAGAAGCGTGCCTACGGCGCGTGCAACAGCTTAAAACAGCATTTTCTCCGAACGACCGGAAAACTTCGGATTCATCTGAGCAAGGGTAATTAAAGGACAATGGTTAATGTTAAAAATTAAAGTTTCTAAATAGGTTATGAATTTATGGACGTCTAGTGGGATCGGAGGGAAATTCGAATTAATTTGAAATCGCGTGAGGTGGCGGTGGGGCCCACCTCACTTAAAATCACTTAAGCCACCTAAGCCTCCCTACTATTCATCATCTCCTTCCCTTCTCTCTCTTCACAAAAACTGTGCAGCCCCCCCCCCCCCCTTGGACCATTTGGGTTTCAATTTTCTTTTCTTGCTAACTTCAACGATTCTTAACCGAATCAGACGATTCTTGTCTTGAAATTCAATGGAAATCACCACCCCAACCCGTTCCACCGATTAGTTTCCCTTGAAACCCTCTCCATTGTGAGAAAAAGGGCATATACAGCCACGAAATTCTTGGAAGTTTTGTGATTTTGGGGTTGATTTCTTAAGCCATTGCTTGTGGAGTTCTAGGAGGAGTCTTGTGACGTAATTGTGGGTAAGTTTCAACACCTCTCATGGATTGATTTGAGGATTTATTTTCATGAACCCTAAAGGGGCTTTTGTTGATTTGTGTTGTTAGAGAGCTCAAATGGAAAATGTGTATTAGATGATAATGTCTTAGAATGATGTGAATGATGTGTTAGAGCTATAAATGCAATAAAAATTATTGATGAAAAATGTGATTTTAACTTAGGAATTTTTGGATGATGCCATGGCTTTGTGTTTTGGAATTGTGTTAGGATTGTGTTGGTGAGTTGTTGTATGATTGAATGATGTTATAATGGGATTGTATGAGGTGTGGAATAGTTAAAATTGATTGAAAATCCCTTGGAGTACACCTATGTGGAATTCGGCCATTAAGGGAAAAAGAGAGGAATTGATGTTGAAAAATTGGTTGGATGATGTGTTGTGTATTGTATGGTAATTAGATGGGTTGTGTGGTGGTTGGAAGGTTGTAAAACCAATGAAAAAATGATTGATAGTGTTGAGTGGTGTAATGGAACCTAGAGCAAAATATTACGCAAAATGATGTTTGAATGATTTAAAATGAAAAGTGGCGCTTTATATAACCTTTTGGTAACCTAAGGATGCTTAAGAAAACGAGAAAGAAAATTTAGAAAAATAAATTATAAAATAACACTAGAGAGGCCGAACCTACCTTGGGTGAGGGAGGATTTTTGACGTGTTGTATTTTGATAGAATTGTCGTGTATTGACGATTCGTACATGGTTGTTGTAGGTTGTCGTACGTAGATTTGAACCCCAAACCGTGAGCTCAATGGGTTGCCCTTGGTCCCGGACCAAGTGAGATTGAGGTGAGTGTTTGAAACCATGCTTGTAGCATTAGTAACTTGCATGTGTTGTATGAGTAGTAATTGATTGGGAATGTCCTCTGTGTAGGCATTTCTGTTGAGTAACGAGCTCAAAGAATATATTGCTTTGGAGCTAAGTGGAGAGGATTATCCAGGTAACCTCTTTGTACTGGGGCTTGATCCCCTAGTGTGTTCCACTATTCCCGTTGAGGGTGATGGTAGGAAGTGTATGTAAGTAATGTAGAATAACATGTTCATGCATTTAGTATGTGCGTTGGTACATAGGATGTACCGAGTCTCTGGCCAGTAGACAATTGCCTTCGGGCGTTACGGACTTCCACTGGATAGGTCTCTGAGAGGGAGTTCCAGTTGACCTAGGGTCGTGGTGTGTAATCCGGATAGGCGCACACTAGGAAGTCTCGGGTGTATATGGATGGAAGGGTGCCTTCGTTTGATGTTCTGGGAACACACCTTGGATGAGACCCATAGGCTTATATGCCGAGTCAATAGGCTCGACGTTGCGTGGTATTGGCATCGATCATTCCAGCTTCGTCGTATTTTGTATCCCTATGATCCCTGTTTTCTCTAAATCCCTTGCTTTATCCCGTTTTCAAGATGTTATTTTATGTTATTTATATGCATCGAAGTGAACTATTGGGCGGAGTATTCTCCAGAACCTCTGGGTTACTGAGATATATTCGTATATCTTACCCTGTCTTGGGGACTTTATTTCAGGAGGAAGCGGAGGTGCCGGAGCGGCGGGCAAGAAGCCCGTAGGATGATTGGACATAGGATTTGTCATTTTGTATTTTGTTGGCCATTGGGCCTAGGCTAGACTTAGCTCATGAACAATTCATGTGATTATGATTAATGTATCATTATGTTCATGATTTATTTTGCCTAAGTTTAGTCTTGATTTAACATGTCTATTTCGGAGTATGTATTATGTCATTTGAAGGTTATGAATTGTAAAGTGTAAGGTGTCACTTGAAAGAATTGTAATTGTACATGAATTGATGTAATATGGAAATATGTAATATGATGGAGGGGCCTTAGGCCTATTTTAGGATTATGATTATGTGTATGTTTAGAAAATGCATGTAAAGGGACATTGGTGATTGAAATATGTTAGGTGTTAATAAAGTAAGCAATATGGTATGAATTGTGTAATTTAATATAAACTGTGATGGGTTGTAAGAGCTCCAAGGCATTACTGGTCCTTGTGTGTGCCACCCTATGATTATTAGGTACAATTTGAGGTCTTAGATCACTTTGCAAATTTGGGGATTTTTGTAAAAACAAAGGAAATTATGGCAAAATTTCTAGAAATTGGCATAATTTAGGCGACTTCAGGAGAGCATATCTCCGTCCATAAAGGTTTGATAGGGATGTCCCATAAGCCTTTTTGAAGGCTGAGATGTCCTCTATCTTGTGGTAAAATTTGGTAAAATTCTGGGTTTGACGTCGTCCTGTAGAAGGCAGGGAACGCAGACTGCCCATTTGCTTACTGCATATGTGGCAGTTCTGGACTGGTTTTGGGAAAATTATTCCCGCTTCGTTTCTTGGAAAAATTAAGTGTATAATATATCAAATTGAAGATTGAGGTGTCTAGTTTTTTTTATAAAAATGTGAGAGCAATTGGTTGAGTGGATTTTCTGCATTAATTGATTTAGTGATGGATGTTTGGAGCTATTTTGGGGTTGGCTGGCAGCTTTGCTTGCCCAACTTCAAACGGCGATATCCGGAGCAAACGAGCTCTAAATAACTCGTGTGATAGCTTCCTAGAAATATAATTAAGTGTAGAATAATATATCAAAAGATGGGAGGTTCTCGGCATGCGGACTCTCTGCAGAAACTCTGAGACCGAACCACGTTCGGATAGGTAGAAAACGTAAAAGTGAGAAATTGGCTAAGTGGGTTTATGGGGACCCCTTAGTGACTTGAGAGATGTAAAATAAGTTATAAAAGTAGTTTAAATAATTATTCCGCAAAGAGTTTACAGTTACGATCACAACTTTTATTTATTACGCTTTTATTGTTTTAAACATTCGCGTAATAAAGGGAAAAAGTTTACTCGCATTTTTATAAATGAATTGCTGTGATTGTAACTGTGCTTAATATCATAATTAATGTTAACAATACTGGTGTACAATGGGCTGTTACAAACATCGCGTGAAAGGAGAAGGTAGTTGTGCAACGCTCAACGCACCACCAGACAGCAGGAAAGTGCCACGAAGACAACATAAACCCTGATGCAAACACTATCATCCCTAAAACACTAAAAGGTGAACCGCCTTCAATGATAGATTCACCAGAACGACCAGCAATTATGGCCGCTAGCTTATAGCCCCTATAGGCCAGCTAGTGACTGCCCTTGAAGTCGACCAATGCAAAATACTAGTAAGCAAATCACGTCAAGGACACATGACAACTAGTCCAACGGCAACTCGGCCACACGACCTAGAATGCCAACACTGACCCCTACTTGGAACCGAGAGTATGCGGGCCATATTACTTGAGAAACAGAAAAAGAAAACAGAAAGAGAAAAAAAATTCATCTTGTATTATTGAAGATACTCAAAACTTTACATGTATGTCATTTTATATATATACAACTACTCAAGACAGAAAGAAGGAGAAGGAGGGAAAGTTTGTTACAACTGAATCCTACGTGGCACCTATACAGGATTCTAGAATGAAAATATATGGTAATACTCCCCCTCAAGATGGAGAGTAGATATTGAGAACTCCTGTAAGAATTTGCACCGTAAATTAAGAAAATTAATTAAATAAATATAAGAATTAGGAAATAATTCCATAATTGACCCTAATAATTATGAGAGGGATTAAATAATTATGGTAAGTGATTAATAACGTTGAAAGTCGCTTTTTTGATGAAAAGTGCAGATACCGGTTTTTGCTACTCGGTATAAGTGCGTACCGATAAAGTATCCCGGAAAATTATAATAAGTGCATGAATATTCCTAGAATAATATGTAGGACTGTGATTTCAAGTTTCAAATTAAAATAATGAGAACTGGTGCCAGAACTGATACTGGCTTTGTAAAAGCGCGTACCGGAAAAGTGCTGCGAAAAATAAAATAAAAATAGTACAAATCCTAGAAAAATGGCTAGGTTCAAAATCCTAAGTTTGAGATTAAAATGATAAGCGTAGCTATTAGAGCTAATACAGTGTGATTAAAGTTAATGAGCCTATAAATACTAAAGGGCACAATGCCCTAGGTCAGAATACAACATTTCTACGTGAATTTTCTAGACCTCTTGGCTGTTGGTCAGTCCCTCCCCATTGCCACCTCCATTTTCCCTTCTTCTTGTGAGCCAAATGTGTCACTTTTCCTCTTGTTCCCTTCACCAAAATACCTTGTGTGAGTGAGGGCTTGTCTTGTGAGTGAGTAGGAGACTCCATTTCTAAGTTGAAGGTTCAGTTTTGTGGGAGTTGAGGGTTGAGTTCCTTGGTTTGGGGGTGAGGAAGCCATTGTCATGGCATATAAGGCTTCAAGAAGCCACCTTTTGGTGTAAAGGGCCAAGCTTGAAGTGCATTTTCGTAGCTCTGGAATGACTGAACCATGGTGCTGTATTGAGAGCTCAAAGTCAGTGTCTTTTTCTGAGTTGTTGAGCCTTGAGGTATACCATGATCACCTCCTTTGTATTTTCATGATTTTAGCTTGATTAAGCCACTAAATGAGGAAACTTGAACCATTTGAGTTAAAGGATGATATTCTATGCTCATAAGATGTTAATGAAGTTCTGTTTGTAGAGTTATTGGACTCCCAATCGCATTTGGACCCTTAAAATTGAGTTTATGCAGAAACTACATGAATTTCTGCATTCTGGCTAAAAAGTATTCGAATACTTTTCGTGAAGTATTGAGATACTTGCCTGGTATTCGAATACTTATCGATAAGTATTGTGATACTTTTCTGGGAATGGCAGTATCCGAATACTTTAGTAAAAGTATTGGGATACTTGCTGGTATTCGAATACCTTAGTAAAAGTATTGGGATACTTTTGGTATTCGAATACTTATCGGGGAGTATTGGGATACTTAGTGGTATTGGAATACTTCAGTGAAAGTATTAGGATACTTAGTGGTATTGGAATACTTCAATGAAAGTATTGGGATACTTAATGGTATTGGAATACTTTAGTGAAAGTATTGGGATACTTTAGTGAAAGTATTGGGATACTTTAGCGAAAGTATTGGGATACTTTTCTGGGAACAAAAGTATTCGAATACTTATCGAGAAGTATTCGAATACTTTTGGCAGAATGAGCCTAAAATAACTTAAAATGAGTTGGAAAGCCTCAAATCACTTAATGGAACCTTGGGAAATGATTATTGATGATTAATTATTGTATAAACAGAATGTGATTGTGCTGTTTGGTGACATTGAGCTTGTATGGACTTGGCTTAGGTTGATTGCTTAAGAGGTAAGCTTTTGTGTCCTCGGTTTAGCCATTGTTGGTTCCACCATACCCCATGGGGGAATGGTTTATATGCATGATGTGTTTTTATACTTTGATGATTGGAATGCTTTTGAACTGTTAAGTTTAAGGGCCTTATAATATGCATGTGTTGTTTCATCTAGACGAAAAACCTGAGTATGTGGCATCATACAATAGGGTGATTCTGTGGGTGGGTGCAAGTGGCGTCTTGCACTGATTGTATGAAATAGACGTATATCCTGCATTTCTCTGGCCAGTAGAATATCTTGACACACATGACATGGTTATCTGTTGCATTACACTGATTTTGGAACTTATATTGATAAACTGCTTTTAGAACTTATATTGCACATGTAAGTGAGCTTGGGATGAAAGATCCTTGAGGACCCCTTGTCTTACTGAGATTTCTGTTTAGAGATCTCACCCGACGTTTAGGGCACCTTTTTCAGGTTCAAGTAATGCGGGGGTTGAGTCCTCTAGCGGCAGGAGGCCGGAGCTTAGTTGACTGTTGCTTTTGATTATGCTGATATGATTGGTTGCTGCTTATGTTTCTAGTTTCTATCATGTTTTATGAGTTGAGACTTTGCGGGTCTTGTTGCCTTATTTGGTGAGCATGGGGATTGTCCATGCCACTTCGTGTTGACTTTACTGCTTTAGGGTTGAGTTGTAATAATGTATCAGGATTATTGTCCGGACTACGTGTTGCAGATCCGTGACTTAGATACTCACTGTTATTTATATATTGAGGTATTTCAGTTAGCTGTCTTTTGCAATTTACATACAGGCGATATTTTTATGAAAATTGTTAAGTAATCAACTTGGCTAAGTTAATGACGTCATAATTGAAAAGAAAAAGATATTTCGCAATTTTTATTAAGCGTGGCTTAATACGATGACATGTTATCAAACCGGGTACATATAGGGTGTTACATTTTATGGTATCAGAGCACATTCTAGGGAAAAGCCTGTATGTATTGCAATAACTTAGGATGTTTGTTGCGAGCCTGTCTTGTGTGTTCTCTCTGTTGGGTTTTGCTATGATAATGCATATGTGACCACATTGCGTGGGCCTGATCAACTCACTCTTTGGGTAACTTGTGCAGAGTCATGGTAATGCCTAGGAGGAACCGTGAGACCACTGAGGATCAGCCGGATCTTGTCCTGACAGCATTGACTGAGATGCAGGCGACTAGACTAGCCGATCAGGAGACCACTAGATTGGCCAACCAGGCGATGATGGACGCTGTTCGAGAGGCGAACCGGAAAGCCATTGAAGATGTATTGGAGGCGAATCGACTGGCGTATATGACCCTGGTACGGGTCGTATTGGAGGAGATGAGAATTGGTTGCCATGACGGCCAACATCCTCCGCTGCCACCACCTCCATCCCCATATCAGTGTGGGAGTGGAGTTAGAGGGATGTTAGTTGGGAGTGAATCCTCGCTGCGTAAGTGCATTCCGTGTGGAAAGACTCCTACGGGTACTTGCGGGCAAGGACAAAGAGTATGTTTCAGATGTGGCCAGCCGGGTCATCTTATCAAAAGACGCGCTTCCAAGAAGGAGCGAGCTGCAGGGATACAAAATGTTTCAGTATGTCGCATAGAGAGGATCGCTGGATCGACATCTAAGGACTTTGATACTTGCATTCAGCAGAGCAGTGACTTTGAGAAGATTTGTCTGGACCACGAGATAAAGAAGGTCAAAGAGTCTGAGGCTAAGGGGAACAACGGTTCCACTTCCTGGAAGGACAGGAAGTTTGCTGGTAAGGGAAAGGGAAAGTAGCTGGCTGCTAGGCAGGCGCCTAGTCAGTTCACGAGGACTTCCACTCAGGAGAGTTCAGCGAGACCTCCTTCTCCCAGATGCACGGGATGTGGGAAGTTTCATCTGGGGCCGTTTGCTACCGGTCAGACTATATGTTTCCAATTTGGAAAAAAGGGCCACTATGCTAGAGAGTGTATGTCGTTATGGCGAGGGCTGCAGCAGTTCAGACGGCTCCTATTCAGATGTTTCCTGCACCACCAGAGACTGACCGTGTTTATACACTGGATTGTCAGCAGTCGGACCGAGCTCCGAACCTTGTTAGAGGTACTGTTACCATTGATGGTGTTGTTTTGATGCTTGTTGATTCTGGGGCTACACATTCTTTATTGCAACCCCGATTGATGTGAGGCTTGAGTTGCCCATGTTTGTGCCTTCTCCACCGTTGCGGGTGACTACCGCCACCGGAGAAAAGTGTGATACTACCACTGTACATCGAGATGTCGTGTTTCAGTGGGTTGGTCGTGAGTTCTCGGTAGATCGGATGGGATTACCGATGGCTAATTTTTGAAATCATCCTTGGCAGGGATGGATTGTCCAATAGTTGTGTGATGACTGATTGATTGATTGATTGTTGTGCCTAGCGAGTGGTGATGTCTTCGTGTGATTCCACAGCCAGTTCCTCACCTTTTAGTTCAGTGCTGCAGGCTAGGAGAGCCTTGTGAGCAGGGACATTTGGTTATGTCTTGTTGGGAGGTTTGGTGAGTGGGACACAGGAGGATATCACTGGCATTCCTGTGGTGGGGAATTCCTCGAGATGTTTCTGAGGAGATTCCTGAGTTTCTGCCACAGCGGGAGATAGAGTTCTCCATTGAATTGTTGCCTGGTGTGGGGCCTATTTCATCAGCTCCATATCGGATGTCGCCACCGGAGTTGGCAGAGCTGAAGAAGCTCATTGAAGATCTTTCGGCGAAAGACTTCTTTCGACCGAGCGTGTCTCCCTGGGGAGAACCAGTCAATTTTGCTATAAGGTATGATGCCTTACGCCATTACTTAATCGTGATGGTGCTCTGTTTGAGAATGTGAAATTCTCTTCAGGGAAACTGAGCGTGTAACGCTTGGAATTTGTGGCAAGGTCGCGCGTGATCTTGTATATGCGAGGCAAGTACATGTATAATTAGTTTGTGGGTCGAGTGGTCTCCATGACTCTAGGTTCATATGTTATTAATGATTTGCTTCATAAGTAGTTGGCATGTTGATACATTGATAGTGCTAAACATGAAATAAGTATGATAAATCTTGGTAATGTATCGATGTTATTTCACCATTATTGACTTTCGATTTTGCAGAGGCCATGGAGATTGAGGTATACTGTTGTATAGAGTATTTATGCACTATGTTATTAGAATTGAAAAATTTTGCAGGTGTACGTGAACTAAGGTACGTTGCCATGTGAATCAGAATATTAATTAACATGTATTGATTGAAAGGAACATGATATGATTTCATACTGTGAAAAGGATATGATTTTTTTTTGAGAATGTTGATTTATAGAAATTTTAAGTTGAGCCGAGGCTAGAGTCATGGAATAGGACCTAAACTCACCCAAGTTACTGTGAGGAATAGAGTATGGGGAGTCAGGTCACCTCTATTGATAGAGTGACTGGCGATCCCAGTGAATCGAATGACGATTTCGATGTGATTACGAAGTTTCGAGAACTGTCGGTGACTTCTTTGTTTGGGGGTGCACTTCTCGAAATGGGAACCGTGCAAGTTGAGAACGAGCTTATGGAAAAGATCAAAGAGACGCAAGCGCAAAGAGTGTTCCTAGATTATGTGATGAACTAGGACGTTGTGTCTTGGAATGGGGATGGTTTGTGACCTTTTAGAAGAGGATTGTGGTTCCTCGAGGTCCTTTGACTGTTGAGGTGATGACAAAGGCTCATAATGGCCAGTTTATTGTCCACCCTGGTGCTATAAAGATGTACCAAGACTTAAAGCGAAATTATTGGTGACTGGGCATGAAGAAGGACATAGCTGTGTTTGTGTCTAAATGTCTGATTGCCAGAAGGTGAAAATTGAACACCAGAAGCCGTCAGGTAAGCTTCAACCTCTTGAGATTCTGGAATAGAAATGGGATAGCATCTCCATGGACTTCGTGGTGGGATTGCTGAAGACTCAGGCTGGTTGTGACTGTATCTGAGTCATTGTGGACAGATTGACCAAGTCTGTCCATTTTCTTCCAGTTAAGGTGAGCTTCACTACTGAGCAGTTGGCCAGACTTTATGTTCGAGAGAGTGTGAGGCTTCACAAGGTGCTCGAGTGTATCATCAGTGATAGGGGCCCGAAGTTCACATCTCGGTTCTCGGAGGCGCTGCAGGAAGCTTTTGGTACTCAGTTGAGATTGAGTACAACCTATCACCCTCAGACTGACGGACAGAGTGAGCGGACCATCCAGACATTGGAGGACATGTTAAGGGCTTGCACATTGGAGCAGGGTTCAGCATGGGATAGGTACCTGCCATTGGTGGAGTTTTCATACAACAACAGTTTCCATGCTAACCTGGGCATGGCACCCTACGAGGCGTTGTAGGGTAGGACGCGTCGGACTCCTACCTACCGGTCTGAGGTTGGAGATAAGGAGTTGTTTGGCTTGGACTTTGTCCAAGATACTACCCTGCAGATCTAGTTGATCGGGAAAAAGTCAAACCAAGCGCAGAATCGCCAGAAGAGCTACTACGATGTCAAGCATTATCCACTGGAGTTCAGTGAGAGTGAGCACGTGTTTGTGAGACTTTAACCTGTCACCAATATTGGTCGGGCCCTCGGAGTGAGGAAGCTGAGCCCCCGATTCATTGGGCCTTACCAGATCCTTGGTGGAATAAGACCTGTTGCCTACCGGCTTGCCTTGCCTTCGAACTTGGCCAGCATCCACGACGTGTTTCACGTGTCTCAGCTTCGAAAGTACATAGCAGATCATTTGCACGTGGTGCAACCGGATGATGTGGAAGTTCGGGAGAACTTGGAAACTCCCGTCGGACCGCTCAAGATTCTCGATCGTAGCGAGAAGAAGTTGAGGAGCAAGATCATTCCAATGGTCAAAGTGCAGTGGACAGGAAGAACTCCTGAAGAGTGTACTTGGGAGCGAGAGGATGAGCTTCTCCGGTAGTATCCCGACTTCCGAGACAGGTATGTTTCTGATTTTGAGGACAAAATCCTAAAAAAGTGGGGTGAATGTAAGAACCTGCACCGTTAATTAAGGAAATTAATAAAATAAATATGAGAATTAGGAAATAATTCTATAATTGACCCTAATAATTATGAGAAGGCTTAAATAATTATGGTAAGTGATTAATAACACTGAAATTCTCTTTTCTGACGAAAATGCAGATACCGGTTTTGCTACTCGGTATAAGTGCGTACCGATAAAGTATCCCGGAAAATTATAATAAGTGCATGAATATTCCTAGAATAATATGTAGGACTGTGATTTCAAGTTTCAAGTTAAAATAATAAGAACTGGTGCCAGAATTGATACTGGCTTCGTAAAAGCGCGTACCGGAAAGGTGCTGTAAAAAATAAAATAAAAATATGACAAATCCTAGAAAATAGCTAGGTTCAGAATCCCAAGTTTGAGATTAAAATGATAAGCGTAGCTATTAGAGCTAATACAGTGTGATTAAAGTTAATGAGCCTATAAATACTAAAGGGCACAATGCCCTAGGTCAGAATACAACATTTCTACGTGAAGTTTCTAGACCTATTGGCTGTTGGTCAGTCCCCCCCCATTTCCACCTCTATTTTTTCTTCCTCTTGTGAGCCAAAGATGTCACCTTTCCTCTTGTTCCCTTCACCAAAATACCTTGTGTGAGTGAGGGCTTGCCTTGTGAGTGAGTAGGAGACTCCATTTCTGAGTTGAAAGTTCAGTTTTATGGGAGTTGAGGGCTGAGTTCCTTGGTTTGGGGTGAGGAAGCCATTGTCATGGCATATAAGGCTCCAAGAAGCCACCTTTTGGTGTAAAGGGCCAAGCTTGAAATGCATTTTCGTAGCTTTGGAATGACTGAACCATGGTGCTGTATTGAGAGCTCAAAGTCAGTGTCTTTTTCTGAGTTGTTGAGCCTTGAGGTATACCATGATCACCTCCTTTGTATTTTCATGATTTTAGCTTGAATAAGCCACTAAATGAGAAACTTGAACCATTTGAGTTAAAGGATGATAATCTATGCTCATAAGATGTTAATGAAGTTCCGTTTGTGGAGTTGTTAGACTCCCAATCGCATTTGGACCCTTAAAATTGAGTTTATGCAGAAACTATACGAATTTCTGCATTCTGGCTAAAAAGTATTTGAATACTTTTCGTGAAGTATTGGGATACTTGCCTGGTATTCGAATACTTATCGAGAAGTATTGTGATACTTTTCTGGGAAAGGCAGTATTCGAATACTTTAGTAAAAGTATTGGGATACTTGCTGGTATTCGAATACTTTAGTAAAAGTATTGGGATACTTTTGGTATTCGAATACTTATCGGGGAGTATTGAGATACTTAGTGGTATTGGAATACTTCGGTGAAAGTATTGGGATACTTAGTGGTATTGGAATACTTCAGTGAAAGTATTAGGATACTTAATGGTATTGGAATACTTCAGTGGAAGTATTGGGATACTTTAGGGAAAGTATTGGGATACTTTAGCGAAAGTATTGGGATACTTTTTTGGGAACAAAAGTATTCGAATACTTATCGAGAAGTATTCGAATACTTTTGGCAGAATAAGCCTAAAATCACTTAAAATGAGTTGGAAAGCCTCAAATCACTTAATGGAACCTTGGGCAATGATTATTGATGATTAATTATTGTATAAACAGACTGTGATTGTGCTGTTTGGTGACATGAGCTTGTGTGGACTTGGCTTGGATTGATTGCTTAAGAGGTAAGCTTTCGTGTCCTCGGTTTAGCCATTGTTGGTTCCACCATACCCCATGGGAAAATGGTTTATATGCATGATGTGTTTTTATGCTTTGATGATTGGAATGTTTTTGAACTGTTAAGTGTAAGGGCCTTATAATATGCATGTGTTGTTCCATCTAGACGCAAAACCTGAGTATGTGGTGTCATACAATAGGGTGATTCTGTGGGTGGGTGCAAGTGGCGTCTTGCACTGATTGTAGGAAATAGACGTATATCCTGCATTTCTCTGGCCAGTAGAATATCTTAACACACATGACATGGTTATCTGTTGCATTACACTGATTTTGGAACTTATATTGATAAACTGCTCTTAGAACTTATATTGCACATGTAAGTGAGCTTGGGGTGGAAGATCCTTGAGGACCCCTTGTCTTACTGAGATTTCTGTTTAGAGATCTCACCCCACGTTTGGGGCACCAATTTCAGGTTCAGGTAATGCGGGGGATGAGTCCTCTAGCGGCAGGAGGCCGGAGCGTAGTTCACTGTTACTTTTGATTATGCTGATATGATTGTTTACTGCTTATGTTTCTAGTTTCTACCATGTTTTATGAGTTGAGACTTTTGGGCCTTGTTGCCTTATTTGGTGAGCATGGGGATTGTCCATGCCACTTCGTGTTGACTTTGTTGCTTTAGGGTTGAGTTGTAATAATGTATCAGGATTATTGTCCGGACTACGTGTTGCAGATCCGTGACTTAGATACTCAATGTTATTTATATATTGAGGTTTTTCAGTTAGCTGTATTTTGTAATTTACATACAGACGATATTTTTATGAAGATGGTTAAGTAATCAACTTGGCTAAGTTAATGACGTCATAATTGAAAAGAAAAAGATATTCCGCAATTTTTATTAAGCGTGGCTTAATACGATGACATGTTAACAAACCGGGTATACACAGGGTGTTACAACTCTCATCTTGGAAAGAAATGAATGAAATAGAGTAGAAAGCAATGCCTTTGTGAGCATGTCTGCAAGTTGGCTGGAAGAAGGTACATGAAATGTGCGTAGAGTTCCCTTATTAATGTTCTCACGTACGAGATGACAATCAATATCAATATGCTTCGTGCACTCATGAAAAACAGAGTTGGCAGCAATATGAAGTGCAGCCTTGCTGTCACAGAATAAATGTGTTGGACCAGTATGAAGAACATGTAAGTCACGCAACAAGGAGAGAAGCCACAACAATTCACAAGTTGTAAGAGCCGTGGATCTGTATTCTGCCTCAGCCGAGGACCTGGAAATGATATTTTGTTTCTTGGACTTCCATGATATTAAAGAATTACCAATCAGAATCACAAAAGGCATTCAATTGCAAAGTAGAAGAAGATGAGAAAAAAACACCTTGGCCAACAGTGGACTTGAGATAAGCCAAAACCCGATAAGCAGCATGTAAGTGAGGAACCCTTGGTGATGACATGAATTGACTTAAGTGATTCACCACATAAAATAGATCAGGCCGAGACACAGTGAGATAAAGTAGTTGTCCAATGAGCCTTTGGTATTGTTTGGGATCAGATAACAAGTCTTTTTCATGTAGAGAAAGTTTGAGATTAATATCCATAGGGGTGGATTGAGGCTTGCAGCCAAGTTGCCCTGAATTTGTTAGAATTTGTAAGGCATATTTTCGTTGACAAAGGAAAATGCCCTTTGGAGAACGAGCTATCTCCAATCCAAGAAAATATTTGAGAGCTCCTAGATTTTTGAGTTTACAATTGATGTCCAAAATAGCAGTTAAGTGCTGCAACTCAGAAGAATCATTAGAGACAACAAGGATATCATCAGCATAAACCAATATGACAACAAATAAAGTATCATGCTTCTTAACAAATAAAGAATTGTCAGCTTGAGACTGTGTGTAGCCAAGTGAAAGAATAGTATTGGAAAATTTGGCAAACCATTGCCTAGAGGCTTGCTTCAATCTATAAAGGGACTTGGTGAGGCGGCAAACAGCATTAGAAGGCAACTCCCCCTTACTAGAATACCCAGGAGGAATTTTCATATATACCTCTTCAAGCAAATCTCCATGCAAAAAAGCATTGTTGACATCCAATTGAAGGAGATGCCAACCATATATCAGGAAGAGCAAGGAGTAATCTGACAGTAGTGATCTTGGCTACAGGAGAGAATGTATCAAAAAAATCAATACCTTCTTGTTGATTAAAGCCTTGAGCAACAAGTCTAGCCTTGAAACGTTCAAGAGAGCCATCTAAATGGTATTTTACACGATAGATCCATTTACATCCTACAACAGGTTTACCAGGAGGCAGTGAGGTAATATGCCATGTGTTATTGGCTTCAAGGGCATGAATTTCAGCATTCATTGCAACATTCCACTCGGGTAATTGGGAGGCTTCAGAGTATGTGGTAGGTTCAAAATGTTGAGAAATGGCATTAACATAAGCTAGGTGTGGTGGATTGATGTTATCATAAGAAAGGTGATTGGAAATAGGATGAGCAGTGGATGATGAACAAATATAATCTTGAAGGTAGGGAGGTGGTTTAGATAGACGAGTTGGTCTTGATGGTAAAGGTGCAGGTGGTGTGACAGAAGAGTCTTTTGGAAAGGCAGGGAAAAATGAATCGGATGGTGCTGAATAGGCAAAGGGAAATATAGTTTCTGAAAATTGTACATCTCTGGAAATTATGATACGGTTGGAATGAAGATCCAAAATTTTGTAACCCTTATAACCAGTAGGATATCCAATGAACACAGCAGGTAAAGATCTTGGTGAAAATTTGAGACAGGTTCTGGACAAGGTGGAGTAATGGCATAGACACCCAAAAACTCTAAGGTGATCATATTTAGGAGGCTTGTGACAAAGAAGTTCAAAAGGGGTTTCATTGTTTAAAAGTGGGGATGGTGTTCGGTTGATAAGATAGATTGAAGTGAGGAAACACTCGGGCCAATACTGCAAAGGTATGTTTGATTGAAAATACAAAGCTCTAGCCACATTGAGGATATGCTGGTGTTTTCTTTCCACAACTGAATTCTGTTGTGGTCTATCCACACATGAATGAAAAACTTGAAGACCTTTGGAAGAGAAGACATCAGATAGATGAAATTCTGGGGCATTGTCACAACGGATAGATTTTATGGGAAGGTTGTATTGTGTAAGCATAAGTGTATAAAATTGAGGGAAAACAGTATGAAAATCAGACTTCTGTTTTAAAAAATAGCACCAAGTAAATCTGGTAGCATCATCTACTAAAGTCAAAAAATATTTATAACCATCAACCGAATGAACATGAAAAGGACCCCAGATATCACAATGGATCAAATCAAAAGCAGATTGAGACAATTTTGGATTCAGTATAAATGGTAATCTCCTTTGCTTTGCAATGGGACAGATCAAGTATGGAGAAGAGACACGATTGTTATCAGTAAAATGTAAATCATGTTTCATTGAATGTAAAATAGGATGAGACAAATGACCAAGAAGAAAATGCCAAACAACAGAACTTGGCATACTGGCAGAAGAACAAAGGGATGGGGGAGCATCAAATTGGGAAAAAGATAAAGCATCTAAAACATAAAGACCACCAATTCTTTTAGCAGTCCTAATCACTTTGGCCGATGAAAAGTCCTGAAGAGAACAAGAGGATGAAGAAAAATTAGCAACAATGGATGAGTTTTGAGTGAGTGCATTGATTGACAGTAGATTAAAGGAAAATGCAGGGACATATAAAACGTTATGAAGTATAATCGAAGGTGAGAGTTTAATGCTACCAATAGATTGAACAAAAACAGAAGTGTTATTTGGTAAAGACACAACAGAATCAGATGTGTGAGGTGTTGAAAGGAAAAATTGAGGTGTGCATGTAACATGATGTGTAGCACCCGTGTCCAGAACCCATGAGGTCAAAGGAAAAGAAGGAGGACACCTACCGCTGAAGCTGGCAACAGAAGCAGGAACCTCAGTGGCAGGTGGCAGTGGCGTGAAGGATGGCTGATTGTTAGGTGGAAGAAGACTTAAGAGTTGTTGGTATTGAGACTGAGTCAACGTGGGGTTATTTGATTCAACTGTAGTGGGAGTAGGTGTGTTAAAAACGGCATGGGCTGATGGAGGGAGTGGATTGGGCCGCGCAAATTTGGGCTTGTACCCAGGGGGAAATCCATGAAGCCTGAAGCATTTTTCCCTTATGTGACCAGAAACATGGCAGTAAGTGCATTGAGGACGAGCTCTGCGAAATGGAGCGGAAGAGATGGCTGCCATTGGAGTAGATCCAGAAATCGAAGAAGAAGCCATAGCTGAGGTAGAGTTCAGTGATGGTGAATCAGGCATCACCGGCAAAGGGCTCGTGATTTGACGTTGCCTCTCCTCCTGAAGCACTAGAGAGAAGATCCTGGATAATTGAGGGAGAGGCTCCATGAGCAAAATCTGAGCTCGAACAGAGGAAAAAGAATCGTTTAATCCCATCAAAAATTGGAGAGCATGATCATGTTTATGGAGATCTGAGATCAAACGCGAAGCACCATAGGTACAGGTAGGGATTGGAGAGTATTCCTGGAGTTCATCCCAAAGAATTTTAAGACGTGTGTAATATCCATTAACATCAAGACTACCCTGAGTAAGAGATGCAATCTGTTGCTTCAATTGAAATATTTTTGGACCATTGGCTTGAAGAAAACGAGTGCGAAGATTCGTCCAGATTTCAGATGCAGATGAGAAATAGAGAAGACTGTCAGAAATATCCTTTGAAACAGAGTTCAAGATCCAGGATGTTACCATGGAATTACAACGATTTCATGGTTGAAATAAGAGATCATCAGAAATAGGCCGTGGAAGAGATCCATCAATGAAAACCAATTTGTTCTTCGCTGATAATGCAATCATCATAGCGCGACTCCAAGAATGAAAATTAGATCCAAGAAGAACATGAGTGATGAGAGTGAGACCAGGATTATCACCACTACTTAAAAAATAAGAACTACTTGAATCCTCCATGGATGCAGAAGATGATAAAACTGAAGAAGTAGTAGCAGAACGAGAACTAGCAGCATTATTGGAACCACGAGCCATGAAGAGGGCTAAATTTCTACTGATACCATATTACTTGAGAAACAAAAAAAGAAAACAGAAAGAGAAAGAAAATTCATCTTGTATTATTGAAGATACTCAGAACTTTACATGTATGTCATTATATATATATAAAACTACTGAACACAGAAAGAAGGAGAAGGAGGAAAAGTTTGTTACAATTGAATCCTACGTGACACCTATACAGGATTCTAGAATGAAAATATATGGTAATAGGCCACACACTATAGCCCAGCAGCCCAAACTCTTTGACTATTAGACAGGGCAATTGTTATGAACCCGCATAATAGGCTTCATGCTGGGCGTGGGATTCAAACCAAAACCTACCACAATTAAGGAACCATCTATAAAATGGAGGTTTCACTTCACAGGTACACATCTAAAACCCTAGCTCCTTACTCACATCACCCTTCTTTTATTTCTCTTGGCCTTGATCATGTATAATGATACGAACTACCCACAATTGTCTCTTCCGTAGATACCGTCGGCCACTAAAATGCTACATCAATCTTTAATCCACCAAATCAAACAATAACCATAAATGATTAAAGTCATCTTTTCCTAAATAAATATTTAATGAGATTTTAATATTAAATATTCATACTAATATTTTCCTTCATGTGATTTTTTTTTTTTTTTTTTTTGTAAATACCTTAATGTGATTTTAATCTTGAATTGAATTAGTATATTATTTTAAAAATTAATAGTGAATTCGTAACAATTCTGATGGAAAGCACTCCTGAAATTGCAGGTCAGAAAAAGAAAAGGTGAAGGTTGATCTTTCAAAGATATGACCAGTCAACCGTATGGAGCTGGAAAAATGCCAATCACGTTAACATCTCCCAACATATGACGTATCTAGTTACGGATGCACAACAATTCAATGTTGACACGTAATCTGTTTGACCAACTTCACTTTTCTTCGATCTTGCTCTCCAAGAATAAGAGATCCACTTAAAAAAGGAACGGCTGTATTAATTATGTTAAATGTCAAGAATCTAATTTTAAAAACTATGAATTAACTAATAAAAGTTATATATTTAAAAAATAGATTAGTGTTTTTCATGTTGTATTATCTTCTACACATAAAAATATATGAGATATTTTTTTTTCTCTTTCTTCTTTTCTCATAGATCCACATAAGACTACACACTTTTATGTGTATGTAAGAGATAATTTTTTCTGAGAAATATAAATTCCTTAAAAAAATTGTTTTTATTATTCAGCATGTTATTTTCTTATTTAATGTGTACTTTTTTTTGTAAAAAAAGATTATCAAAAAATTCTCTTTTTTTACCAGGGAACATCAAAATATATTCCAAATCAATTTTGAAATTACATTCAAATTTAATCAAATGTTAAGGTAATAGAGCAGAGCCAAGACTAGAAGCCATAAAGTCGTTTAGAAATTACTTAGTTCTAAGATTGGATTTATTATTAACAGTTCTAAATTTTTTCAAAAATCGAATGTCCAAATATGTGACACCATATTGTAAGCATATGTTAGAAAGAATGTGGGATTCACGTTAATTCACTCTAAATGCATGCATGCCTTGGATTTTTTTCAACGTCTCATCCGTAACAATTTACAAATTCAGTTTCGCATTGATTAGCATTTTTCTTTCATTAAAATAGTTTTACCTTTATATTGGTCTATTCTTTTATTTTCCATGTGAGATGCTATGCCTCCTTTGTAAGTAAAAAAATAAGTAGAATTTAATTTATAATGGGTTTGATGTTTGTCATTTTAAATGACACAAATTATGTCATCTTAGGAGAGAGATGAAAATCATGGGAGAGAATTTGATTGGTTTTTTTTTTAAAAAAAACTTAAATAAAAAATTATTATGTGTCTATCTCTATCTTAAAATGACATAACTTTATGTTATTTAAAATGACAAATATTTTTCTAATTTATAATAGACAAAAAATGAACATAACGAATAAAGTACAAATAGAATATTTAAAAATTGAGAGAAACTGTTAAAAATGAGTAAAATGGTTCTTTCGATTAATGGAAATTGTATTTGGATTATTATTAATTTTAAAATTAAGTATAAATTGAGTAAAATTCTTTTTTTTTAAGTATCAGTGTTATTTTGATAAAAATTAATTGTATCTGAATTATTTGAAACGATCTCCAAACCGTGAATTCAGTACTACGGGTCGTTTCAGCTTAACCAGTGAAATTGAACAACATGTGGTTTTATCTCGTTTAATAAAATTAATTAATTAGTCACTTCAAGCGATGAAGATATAAAAAAAATGTGAGTTCAATTCTCACCAAATACAATTTTTCGAAAGGGACAAGTAATACTCAATTGGTGTATTTGAGTTGATAATACAAACTGAATAGGTAGGGAAAGAATTTAAATTTAATTTTAACCAAATACATTTTTATTGAAGAAACAAGTAATTTTAATTACCCAACTTGTGATTATTCTTGAAAAATTGAATAGGTAATTAAGTCAGTATAAAAAAAATATTATTATTTACCAAAACAAAAATATTATTAGAAACAGAAATTTCCAATAATTCTTTTCACTGTTTTAAAGAAATTGTCAAGCTACCAAATGGTGGTAGCTCAGTTGGCGCATGGGAGCTGAGCAGGTGGGGTGAGGGCATGTGTTCGAACCTCCCCAATACCACTTTTGGAATTCTGGACCCGCCCCAAATCGGACTAATCGCGAAGCGATGAACTATTTCCAAAAAAAAAAAGAAATTGTCAAGCTGCCGCGAAGACTCCCAAGACCGAGCATCTTTAATTGTATTGGTTAATGGACATTTTGTTTCATTCAAAATTGTCAAGCTCCAGAAACTTTCTGGTATAAAACCCGCGACGACTGAAAATTGTTTCATTCAAAAAACAGAACCATCATCAAAGAACCGTTTTGGCTCCAGTCCAAGGAATTGGGAGAAAGGAGAGACCCTTCCTCTTTCCTTGCTTTCTTCGAAACTTTCTCAGACTGTTGTTTCATTGTCATTTCCCCACTTCCATTTCCATTCCTTCATGGCCCTTTCAGACAATTCTCTGATCCCAAAGTTCCTCTACTCGTCCTCACAACAGAAGAAGATGGTGGCGAACTCTGCCATCCCCGTGGCGGCATCTTCGCCGCCACCTTCGAATTCAAACTTCATGATTCCAGCTCCGAGCGAGCCTGGCAAAATCCAGATGTTCTCGCCGGCCTACTATGCAGCTTGCACCGTTGGTGGAAGCCTCTGTTGTGGCCTCACTCACATGGGCATTACACCTCTTGACGTTCTCAAATGTAATATGCAGGTTCGACTCTTCCACCCTTAATAACATATTAATAATTTTATATTATATATACACACACAATTGTTTTTGGTTTTGAAGGGCTGAAAACTTATGTGTTTATTTGAGTTTAATTTCTGGAAGGAAAATAAAGTTATTTCCTATAAACATATGTAAGATGTGGGGTTCATCTTTTTTCTTTTTATTTTTTCTTTATATGACTTCACATGGACTTTATATATTTTTACATGTCTAAGAAATAAATTTATCTTCTATAATATAAATTTATTTATTGGGATTAATATTTTTCATTCATATAGCTTTATGAGGAGGATTATGTTGATAAATTTTCTTTTTCTACAAACTTACAAATTATATTATATCTTACGAGTAAAACTTTATTTAAGAATATCTTACCAATAAAATATAATAATTTATAAATAAAAAATTTATAAATATAATATCCCCTGACTTTAATTTCTTGTATTCCTATAAAAGTGTAGGTGTAACTCATTTTTGTTTCCTCTCTTGACGAGCCCCACTAACTTTTATCTTGGAGGAAAAATATTATTCCTTATTCATTTTATACTAATTAAACTTTGGGAAAAGTTTATCAATGTCTCTGTGGTTGGCTTCAGAATTATCTATGCTCCTGTGATTTTTTTATCACATATGCCCCTGTACTTTGTAAAAAATAAAAAATCACAGGGGCATATGTGATAAAGAACATACCCTTTTGCAAACCACAGGGGCATATGAGATAGAAAAAAAATCACAGGGGCATAGGTGATTCTGAAGCAAACCACAGGGGCATTGGTGAAGTTTTCCCTTAAACTTTTTATTAAAAGATGGTTAGTTACATAGTCTATGATACCGTGACATAAGTAGGGTCTCAGGGCATGTTTGGTGTGATGTATAAGGCCTGATAGTATAAGCTTGTACTATACATTATGACATATTCAGTTGTTTGGTGTGACCATCGTATAGTATAAGCTTATACAGCAGGATCCCTTTATACATCAAAGTGATGTATAACTTAATCCGGCCTAAGAGTGGTGGATTATGCCTGATAAGGGGTTGATGTATTAATATTGCTTACAAGTACAATTCTCAAGAACTAATATATCATTTCACTATTTATATATTAAAATAAATTTTTTAATATATTAATTTTTAAAATATTGAAGGATATTATCTTATACAATATCATACCAAACACTGGATAGTATTCAAATTTAATCAGGTCTTATACAATCAGATCTTATACTATCAAGTCTTATATTATCAAACTTTATCCTATACTATGCACCAAATATGCCCTAATGTCGTATTATGGCGTGATCATGCAATCTAAAAAAATCTTAGTTATTCATTTATAAATCAACTATTGACAATCAAAATGTACATTTGCTTTATTCTATTTTACAGATTTGGTCATCAAAAATCATAATCATTGATATTTTAATTAATGATGGAGATTTTTACCATAATATGTTTAAGTTAAAATAAAATATGAAACTCTTGCAAGTACCAACCCAAAACAGGGTCATTATAGCTATGAGCCATATTTTATGTGATGAGTAAGTCTTTTACATTAAATATCATTTTACACCCTTCATAAAAATTATTTTTCTTTTGCTATTGAATTCTAAAATACATATAATTTCGTCTGCTGCACAAAAAATCCTAGATCGCACTGCATCAAAGGATCCATTAAGTCATAAATAATTATGGCGACTAACGTAAACATATAGGAATGATTTTATATTACATTTTTAATAAAATTAAAGAGAAATATTAATCTCATAGGAAATTATTTCATATCATAAGCACAAAATATGTGAGATGCACTATTTTAAAAAAAATAAAAAATAAATAAATATGTAGACCTCACATACTTTGTGTATACGGCGTGAGATATTAGTCTCCTTATAACATAGTATTAGTATTTCCCAAAATTAAATTAATTGTTTTATGTCATGGGGTTTGCATTTGTTATTTAACATGACACAACAAATTTTTTTACACACATAATATTTTGTGGAGCCCACACTTAAAAAAAAAAAAATTACCCACACAGAACGAATCTATATAACATTACCGAATCACTTTTCATACGTTATAAAACGCTTAATGTTATTTGATTCAACTCCGTTGCTACTTGGTTTGTTATTTAACATTTTAGTTAGTTTTATCAAATTTCAGATTGACCCTGTGAAGTACAAGAACATATCCTCTGGATTTGGAGTTTTGCTTAAGGAGCAAGGACTTAGGGGCTTTTTCCGGGGATGGGCACCTACATATCTGGGTTACAGCGCACAAGGTGCCTTGAAATATGGATTCTATGAGTACTTTAAGAAATACTATTCTGATATTGCTGGCCCGGAATATGCAACCAAGTACAAGACCTTAATCTACCTTGCTGGTTCTGCATCTTCCGAGTTAATTGCTGATGTTGCTCTTTGCCCCTTTGAGGCCGTCAAGATCAGAGTTCAAACTCAACCTGGTTTTGCTAGAGGCCTTGCTGATGGGTTACCCAAATTGGTTAAATCTGAAGGAGTCTCAGGGTATGCTTATAATTTTATAAATATTGTTAATTTAACTGTTCCAATGTTTTGGTAGAAGGTGGTGTGGAATTGTACATGCTACTCATGCTATATACTAAGGATAAGCATTTAATTAAATGTTCTATGATTTCAGGCTGTACAAGGGAATTGTGCCTTTGTGGGGAAGACAGGTTCCATGTAAGTTGCCCATCTTAAACTTTTTTATTTGCACTATATTATTCCTTCTTGATGAATTGGCTGCTTATGTGTAATGTGTTGCTCAACATGTCTTACTTTGGTTGCCAACTGATGCTTTGTCACGAACTAAATCTTCAAAATATTTAAGTTGTTTGGTGAAGACAAATGAATAGTTTTATATTATATCTCTTTTGGCCATTGAGTACAGATAGTGCACATATAGTCTAGACCATTTGATTATTTAGTATCCGATCACGAATCATCTTCCCAAAAGTTTAAGTTATTAAGTAAAAGTACTTGAATGATTGTATATTACATCTCTAATTTGGAACTCAATTTTTCATTGGGTTTCACATTACTTGTCTTTTCCTGCTGCTCATTCAGCCAGTTGATCACTAACTTTAGCTTTTCCCTTTATTCCTATGGTTTCACAGGGGATAACATATGGGAAATGTTTTTCTTATCTTATTGGAGATGAGTTATCTTATGTTAGTGAAACAAAATTATAAGAGGGACCCACAAATAATTGAAGAAAAAAAAAATAGAGATCCACCCACCTTTGTTATGTGTGTGTAGGAATTTGGTTTAAATATAACCCATAACATATATATATATAAAACTTAATGGCTGGATATTGTATAAAACATGCTGCAGTTCCAAGTCCTAATTTGATAACTGTAGCTTCTGTTCTTTTATGTAATTAAAATCCTGCAGGCTTTTATTTTAGTGTTAGTCATTCTTCTATTTAGTTAGTAAAACAATAGAGTAACTTGTGAAATTTAAGAAATTCTGTTTATGAAGAGTCTGAAAGCTTGTCAAGAGTCTCTGTAGTTTCTTTTCTTTTTGCTATTAACTTGTCATTGTAGAAAATTTATCAATGACCCTTTGTGCTTTTCTTTATAACAACACGTTTGGAAAATTGCAAATCAGTTGTCATTTATTGTTGATTTCGGATGCATATATACTTAATATAATACTGATAAGAAGTTAGAAATTGTAAAGGGAATTGGAAGATGATTTTAACGGAAGCCAAAAGATTTGTTATATGATAATAAAACCAGAATAGAATGTGATAATGTTTTTCTTTGCAGATACAATGATGAAGTTTGCTTCTTATGAGAACATTGTTGAGATGATCTATAAGCATGCTATTCCCACACCAAAAGATGAATGCAGTAACACTTTGCAACTTGGTGTGAGTTTTGCTGGTGGATATATAGCTGGTATATTATGTGCAGTTGTGTCTCATCCTGCTGATAACATTGTCTCTTTCCTTAACAATTCCAAAGGGGCAACAATTGGTGATGTAAGTGCAAGATTTGATGTAAATTTTTAATGCTGTGTTTGGTATTTTATTTACATAGCTACATTTGACAAGATTTTATTTTTTATTTTATTTTTATGTTGTCTACTATGTAATGCAGGCTGTAAAGAATCTTGGATTGTGGGGTCTATTTACCCGTGGTCTCCCTCTACGTATTTTCATGATTGGAACTCTCACTGGAACTCAATGGGGAATTTATGATTCATTCAAAGTTTTTGTGGGGCTGTAAGTTTATACAATTGCTATATGCTTCTCTTATGTTGTTTGGTTTATATAAATGTTCTTCATTTGGATGTAATAATGAAATTCTTTTTTCCTTATTAGGCCAACCACTGGTGGTGTTGCTCCTGCTGCTGTTCCTGCTCACGCTTCAGCTACTTAAGCTTGCAAAGGTGTAAAATGTCCAAGGAAGCAAGATGAACACTTAATTGTTTGTTTCAGGAACTAAGAAAACCAGAAAATGAGGACCGTGATTAAACAGAGGAATGGTGAAGTTGCTTGAGTGAGAATTTTGAATAATCTAAATAGTTATTATTATTTTTTTCTATTTTTTTTTTTTGTTATAGGTAGGTTTTTTTCTCCTTTACATGGCTCCCAGAGCATGGGAGGGAAAACGAAAAAAAAAAAAAAAAAAAAACTAATTATTTTTTTGTAATAATATATACTGAAAATATAAAGTAATTGCCATAAAAAAATATTTATATATCAAAGTACTCACACTACTTTTGTAATTGTTTGTTTGTGAAAGTAAATATAGCGAGTGTTTTTTAAGGTATCTATAAAGAAAGTAGTGCAAAATTGGAATTACAAAATTTATGTACACTACCCGTTGTGATATATTTGTGTTGATCCATCTATTTTTTGTTTTTTTAACTTTTGTTTATTGTTGTTTTGCTTTCTTTCCATGTATTATTTAAAAAAGAAAAGAAAAAAAGACCTGATGTGTGAAGGAAAAAGGTAAGTTAAAGTGAAGCAAAACGACCTTTGTGAGCTTAGAATCATTATTTTCAAAAGAGATGATACCACTTTAACCAAGGTTTATGGTGTAACTAATTAATTAATTGTCACACCAGTAATAATTTTTGACAAAGAATGGCCCGCATTATATTTATATCCAAAGAGCTTTAGTGGTGACACCTTTTATCTTGTTACTCGTAATTTTATTTTATTTTTTCATTCATTCTGTCACATGTCTATTTGTTTTATATTCTCCACTAGCATAAGAATTACTTTCAAATTCCACATGCCGGTCCTTTTTCACTCACTCTCAGCATAGCTTCTTTTAAACTAGTTTGCAACTACACCTAGCGGTCTCTAATTAACCCATTGTTCAGAAAAGATTACAAGTGCTAATTATATATTTATGGTACTAGCGTACATTATATCATATTATTTATTAATATATATAAGGAATTTCCTTTATTATATTAGTTTTTATTGAATGAACATAATAAAATCCTTAAAATATTAAATTCAATTTCTTAAGAAATCAAGTGTATGACAATGTGAGATCGGATAAAATTATAATAGAGCAAATACTCTTTTGGGTCCCTAACAAAAAACACGGTTCCCACTTTAGTTTCTTATAAAAAAAAATTAGTCTTGACGTCCCTAACAAATTCAAAGTGGACCCATTTAGTTAAAATCGTGCTCCCTCACAAATTCAAAAAAGACCAATATTAGTCTCTCAAAAGGACTAAAATGGATCCACATTGAATTTTATAGGGAGCAAGTGACTATTTTTTTTTTCGTAAAGGACTAAAATGGGATCGTATTTTTTGTTAGGTACCCAAAATAGTATTTACTTATTATAATATTATGCCCATAATCAAATATTGTAAATTGTTACAACAATATGTGAACCATTTGCATTCAAAGAAAAAAATTTGATGACCTCATATCAATAAAGTTTGGATGACAATAAATCAACAAGATGAGTGAATTTCAACTACAATCACAAAGGAACAATCAAAAGAAAATCTAACAAGCATCAAATAAGGTTAGAAGTTGAAACTCTCTTCTTACACCAACACCAAAGTGGGTTTTCTTCCTATACAAAGTTTCTAGGTTGAAAAATGATAGGTGGGTTTTACTTTCTATAGATAGCTTAACAACTTTCATGAAGGGGAAATAGCCATTTTTATGGCTGAATCAAAAGTGGGTATTCAAGCATTAAGAGAAGGCAAGGTTTGGCCATGAAGAAAGAGACTTTACGATGGAGATGAAATTTGAAGAGATTGGAAAAGTTTGGCCATGGAGAAGGCAAGGTTTGGCCATTGAGAAAGAGACTTTACGGTGGAGATGAAATTTGAAGAGATTGGAAATGCTTTTGTGACTATTTGATGACTTTTGACTTTTAGTCAAAATATCTAATTAGCAAATATCAGTTTGCCTTGAAAAGTGACTTGACTTAAAAAAAATTGAATTCTTCGTCTAATCAACTTCTTTTGACCATTAAATAATTTCTAATATTTAATTTAATTATTTTGGTTATTATAGTTGACATTGAATTTATAACAAGTTGATACTTCTTGGTCCACTTTGTGTAAGGTTTTAAGGCCATGCATATAAGGTACTATCTAATCGTCATGTTTATAAGGTTGATTGAGAGCATACATTGAGCATTGCATACATTTTGGTCCACTTTGTTGGTTGTGTTTTGAAAATCATTTTGATCTACATATCATCTAGAATAATCAGTGACCAAAGAGCGCATACTTTGAAAGCTATCTGATTTCAATTTGTTTCAAAAAAAAATACAATTGTCATTGTTGTAACAACCCAAAAAATTTAAATTTCAAAATGTTGGAGTTACCACAAATTTTATTTGAGTAGGGAAAAAGTAGAACACCCTTTTATTTAACAAAACTAGCTTTTTAAAATTTTAAATCAAGGTTAGGGAATATGATTGTGTAGAGAAAAAAGATGAAAACTTAATCTTAATGCGCCTCTAGTACATGCATTTAAAAATGATCACCTTAAGTTAATTGTCCAAATTGTTAATAAATTTTAAAATATATTTAATTTTCTCTTATAATAAATGGGAGATATAGAACGAAATGAAATTTGTAAAATATTAAGTTATTATCTTTTTTAAAGAGATGAATAAAAAATTCAAATAATTGAATCTTAAATTTTTTATTTTTTATATAATTTAAATGGAACAACACATGAAACAAAGTAAATTGATTTTTTTATTATTTTATTTCAAAATAAAACGAAAATTATTGACTAATGATTTTAAAACAAAAAAAGAATTGTAAGAAAAAAATATCAGATGGAGTCTAAGGTAGCACTGCTAGGAAAAATAATTAAGTGATCCAGACCCATTTTATTATTTGGTGGTCCTTCTCACATGAGTAAATTTTTTCTTCCATTTTTACCCCTCTCATTTTTTTTCTTTTCCCATTTTGCCCCCCTGTTTTGTGAGAAGGAGCACCCCAAATTTTATGGGCCAGGAGCACTACATTTCTTCTCCACTGCTAGGTGAAGACCCTAGCGAAGGAGCGCATCTTGAGTATGGTAGCACTGAAAATTGGGTGTGACATCAATTTTACACTATGTACTACACGTAGTACATAGTGTAAAGTATAAAAGTTATTTTTTTTGTTTCTCTCTCCAATATAATTGTAGCTTATGTGGCACACTCCTATTTTCTAGATATATTTACTCCCATAGTGTATTAGATTTTTCGCCAGCGAAGATACAACACTTAAGATGACAAGCACACATTAATGTTGTATATCACTATATTGATTGAAAATTCGAAAAAATTATGTAGCACTTGTAACGTCCGGCCACATGCAGGGTCAATGAATCTCCCCACAAACCAACTCAAGACTTTTCAACTTCGCTTTATCGTCATTCACACACTTCTTGAGAAACTTCTTAATAAGTCATCCATCTTAGAATTACTGGAGTTCTTAAGTTATGGGCTACCAAAAAGTATATGCATCTTGTTAATATAGATATATATTTAATCTTTTAAGTCATCCTCAACTGTACAGTTCCATACTTGCATAGCCTATGGATCTCTCTCATTGGTGTTGATTCGATTCATTCATGTACATTTCTCACTGGAAGCCTGTCAGAAGCATATTGTCACAGTCCTCTTACCTTAGCGGGTGTGGACTCTAGGCAATGTGATTTTGAGTGGTAATACAGTTCAACCCACGTGCTAAAAGACTATCTACTCTCGGCCCTCATTCACGTCCAGAATATTACATTTTACATTTTCAGTCTTTAGAATTTTCATAAAAAGAATTAAGCCCATATCACATAAGGTTTAGGACAGGGTGCCTATACGAAAACCCTCATAACATATACTATTTGAGGTTGGAAAACCGTACAACATGGTAAGTCATTGCATGAGTTTAAAAGCAATTTGTGTTTTCATTTTTTGTTTATCAAGATAGAATGATGTCAAAGAGCGAACAAATAATAGTAATAAAAAAATCAAAAGAAAGCCTCAACACAAATTACTTTTCTTATATGCATTAAATATTTTGGTTTTTTAATTAGGGGAATGATCCGTTTATAAACTTTTTTTATAAAATTTTGCAAATTACACTGTGTACTTCTGAAATATATAGTATAACCTAGTGTACTTTCGAGAGTACATAGTGTAGTTTGTAAATAAAAAGTTTGTAAATATAACCATCCCCAAAAATTTGGAGATAGTTATATTATATAATTTATATTTATAAATTTTTTGTTTATAAACTCTTACAAACTACACATTTTTTGGAACAGTTATATTTACAAACTTTTTGTTTACAAACTAGATTATGTACTCTCTGAAATACACTAGGTTACACTATGTACTTCCGGAAGTACATAGTGTAATTTGTAAAAATTTGTAAAAAAAAATTTGTAAATGAATTCTTCTCCTTATTTGCAATAATTGCGTTTCTAAATAAAACCATAAACGGAGATCACAAAAATCACCCCAAATGATTTATGAAAGTATGAGCATCCATATCAAAATACACCTTGTTGAAAGCAACAAAAATTCAAACCAGATCCACATTCTAAATCAAAATTGTGCATAGGGTGAATGCTATCAAGACCCAAGAAACAATCTTGGACTACAAATGCTTCAATGTGTTATCAAAGCAACAACACAACGACACAGAATATGCAACATACCCACAGGCCACAAATTATCTATGCATTTACAACCGGAAATAAGATTTGTGGAAGGTCCTTCACCCTACCCGCAAGTGAAGCTAATTATTCAACAATTTAACATACTCATGAAGTGGATTTATATAGGATCCGAGTTGCTCACTCCAATTTAAACCCAAAACAAGAAAATTAGTTACAAACTAACCGAATTAGTTCTATAAGGGTGTAAATGAGTTGAGCCGAGCCAAGCTTTAGTTTAAACGAGTTAAGCCTACAAAAAAATATTTTGAACTTGGCTTGACTCATTAATTTGGCACGAGCTAAATTCTAGGCTTGGCTCGACTTGTTTATAAAAAAATTTAAAGGCTTAGTTTGAGCTTGGTTTGGCTCATTTATAATTATAAAATGTATTTTTTCCAAACTCGCATATATCCAAATGTTGAGACTATAAATGCATCAAATTCTCTATTTCTTTGACAGAGAAAAAACAATCATAAAACACATTCAGTCCACATATATTTTAAGATCGAATAATAAGTTCCGCAATTTTTTCTTAAACATTGATCCATCTCATCATGACTTAATAAACCAAGAGAATATGCGAGCGACACCACTTGCAATGCAGATAAGAACACACACACACACACACACACAAAACCTGCGACGACTTCACTGCTAATATAATAAACTGTCCAAACTCCAAAGCTTATTATATTATAATCTTCAAAGAAGAATAGAGAAAGAGTACCTGAGTTTGGTCAGTTGCTTATGGAGTTAAAGACAACAGTAAAAAAAATTGGGTTAAAAAAATAAGGTTAATGATTTAATGATATAAAAATATTATTTATTGTAATAATATATCAGCCAGCTCACGAGCTTCCAAGCCAAGCCTCGTTAAATTAGGCTTGGGCTTGTTTGCTAAATAAGCTTTTTTTAAAGCTTGAGCTCGTTCTATTTATTAAACAAGTCAGGTCAAACCAAACTTAAAGCAAGCTAAGCCTTGAGCCCTTGACAAGCCGCTCGGCCCATTTACCCCCCTAGTTTTATGTACAATCAAACCGATTTCCATTTCACATGAACAAGTTTTATAATGTTTTATACAAAATAGGTGGTGCATAACATTCAACACTACGTATTCTAGTATTTAGTGGTGTAAATAGGTTGGGTTGAGCTGGACTTTGACTTAAATAGCTAATACCTTTGTAAAATACTTTATAACTTGTCTGATCTGTTAGCCTTGTGTAAGCACAAAGTATAAGTCTAGTCTGACTTATATTTAAAAATAAAAGTCTTGACCTAGGCTTGTTAACATGTTTATATGCTTTGCAAGCAATTTTCAAGATAAATGGAAAATATTTAAAAGCATGCCCTAATCTCATGTAGTGGTTGCAAACTCTCATATACACACACTCTCGCTCCATATAGTATAATCATAAGGTTTTTTTTTTGGATATTTGTATAATCATAAGGTTTAACTAACTACAAGCAAATGAACATAAACATGTATTTGAAGAGAAGACACAAGGACAAGTAAGACTCCAAATTTTTTTATTTAAAACCGAGGCAAGAAACGAAAGACGATGGGGGTATTTAAAAGATATAATCGTTATTTGATATATTCATCAATTTTATCCAATAAACATGAACTTTAATCTCTAACAGGCGATTGATTATGTCATCCCCTACATGTCAGCATTCCATTTTGTTATACAATATGAAAAATAATTGTCTTATGTTACATAAGATAACTATTTTATGTTGTATACTCATAAAATCTTGTGCCCATTTTTTCTTTTTCTTTTTTCTTTTTTTTAAAATTGTGGACCCCACAACTTTATTTCATCCACATAAAATATATATTTTATGTAACATAAGATTAATAACTCCCTATAGATATATGCTTTCAACACCATGATTTCAAGGAGGAATTCACACTTAAGAACTCGTATTTGTCGGTAAGAATTCTTTAAAGAGAATTGGTGACTAAAACCTCCTTTCAAACATTTTTTGAGCATGTTCAAAAATAAAAAATAATAATACTTCAGATCAGGAAAATGAACTAACAATCTATATTTACCTGACAACATTGCTCAAAATTCACTCAAATAGAAAAATATGCAAGGAAGAAGCATCCCCTTACAACAAATTAGTATGAACAGTATTTATAGATCAACGAGAAATAATTGTATTACTCACTGTTTTTCTCTCTAAAAGAGAATAGAAGAACGATTGAAGCCCTTACAAAATAAATTTGTTTTGCTTTTTTGTAAACAGCTAACACTCTACGTTGGTATCCCTTTAGCTTGCCTCTAGCAGTAGAAGCCAAATTTTGTTTTTAGACCCGATATATATATATATATATATATATATGGGCTTAACATTTCTGCAGCAGCCGTAGATAGTGTTGTTATCTACAGCTGAGACAGAAAAGTGAGCCCCACGGCTTTTTAAAAAAAAAAAAAACTCAGGATCCGTTGCCGTATCCTAGGATTCGGACGTGTATCCTTGCTTGCTGTAGGTACAGCAGCTGCAGAAATCATTTTGCATATATATATATATATATATATATATATATATATATATATATATATATATATATATATATATAGGTAGGATCCTTTGACACCGGTGTCAAATTTTAAATTTGACACCTCATCTTATAGCCGTTAGATCAAAAAAGATCAACGACTCTAACTTGTAAGCATGTGACTCCATTGATCTTTTTTGATCTAACGGCTATAAGATGAGGTGTCAAATTTAAAATTTGACACCGGTGTCAAAGGATATATATATATATATATATATATATATATATATATATATATATATATATATATATATATATATATATATATATATATATTTGCTATTGATATCACAAATCAGCCCTTAAATTCATCATAACTTTTAGGAACCTTAAATGCCCCGAAAAGAAGTAACTTCTAAAATTACTTTCTTCTCGAGGGATATAATTTTCAAGAGGACTCAGCGGTCACCCACTAAAATTAGTAAAGCATGACTCATCTAAATACATTTACCCCATCACATTTTTTATTTTTAATATCACATTAATTTTCACTTATTTTTATTTTAACAAGGAGTAGTAGGTATTACAAAAGTAATACAAATTTACTCATTGATATAGATGACTAATTCATTCCATAATATATTTTAAAAATCATCCAAGATATTTTATAAAGTATTTAAAGATACAATAAACATATTTAAAATATGGAAATTGTTTATCTCATTTAACATGAGATAAACTCATTTTTCTATACTCACATGTATATGAGAGATGAAAGAGAATAGAGAAGAGAGAAAAGTATAAATGGATCCCACCACTCAATATGTGAGTGTAGGAAAATGAATTTATCTCGTGTTAAATGAGAAAACAATTCCTTTTAAAATATATAGTAGATATTCTATCAAAATACACAAGTATAAATTTCTCACGTCCCGTAATGACAGACGAGAAAACTTTATGAAATTCATACAAGTTGCTAATGATCAACCTTGAACCACAACTGCCCTCAAATTTACCAGATCCTTCTAGAACCTTGAATGCTTCAATTATGTATGATAGATTAAAATAATGAAACATGAGCCTAATATACAATATCTTCGATCGCTTCCTAGCATTATTACTGCCCAAAGGAATCCTTAGCGGACTTTGAAACGAGACAGGACTTGTTTCAAGGAGCGCTCAGATGAGATTGATAGTGAAGGAAACATAAGGGTGGGTATCAGCATCACCTGCTAGGCCAGCCATCCCACTTCCTACTTCATCCTCGGTCTTCCAGTATGCACTGCGGGCAAAATATGACAGGGCCAATATGAGCATGTATGACACTAAAGAGAGAACAGTAAAAAGGCTACGAATAAAAAAGATAAAATAGATTAATGATAAAAACAAAAAATATGGTCTATATGTATCAAAATATTAGAAGAAAGCAAGTTCTGCTACAGTATGTTACAATAGCTGAATTGAGTTTCTGAGCTAACATAAATCAGAATAATTGGAAAGGAGTAAGAATCCAAGATACTAAGAAATTCTTGAGTGCCAACGAAAAACTAAAAGGGAGTATGCTTCGGGTATGTGTTTTGAATAACTCTACACATTTACAGTTTTATAATTATTCATGATGAAAGAAGAATACCATCACTCTCTCTCTCTCTCTCTCTCTCTCTATATATATATATATATAGAGAGAGAGAGAGAGAGAGATCAATTTTCAATAACAATCTACTATCTACAACTTCCTAATTATTAAGGCTAAGATTTTTGTATATTAGAGGCACAAAAGAGACCAGTCCCATGTTTTTCCATATTACAGTATATTGCCCTCACATTGCAGGGCAAGGATTAAATTTATTTAAAAATCACTCCCTATTAAACCCCGACTAGAGATGATATGGATGAAAGCAATTCTTGTACACAATCTTACTCATATATTAACAGAGAGGCTGTTTCCCAAAATCAAATCATGACCTTTCAATTACAAAAGGAGCAGTTTTATCATTACTTCAAGTTCACCCTCTTTAAGGATTAAATTTATTATCAAATAAAAATACAAAAAGAAAGTATAAAGGAAAAATCAACTAATTAGGGCAGCAATAGAGTAGAAGTAAAAGTAAAAGCAAAAGATAAAAAGTGATAATGGGTTAACGATGCCTAAAAAATTCGAAGATGGCAATAAAGATAGGATATGTGGCAATATGATGCAAGGACGTGGACATATTTTACATTGATGCTTCCTTAAAAAAGGAGAGATTCAAGAGTGAGATTGTTGGAGAGAAATCACAGGAATTTGGCAAGGCATGGACTGTGTTATATAGAAGTACAGATTAGGCGAAGCAGCAATAAATTTCTCTAGTTTACTTTTGCTCCTCTTTATCTGGATCTTAAGGGTGTCAAGTGTCGACTTCTCTAATAGGTTGTTAGTCAAGGATTGTGACGATTAATCAAAAAATACACCAAATATGGTTATACTCTCTTCTTTAACGTGAAAACATAAAACCTGTTGAGTTTCTAATGCATTTACCGAATTTTATGAAGAGGGTGCGTGCATGAAACTGTCAAATAATTTACTGTTCAACCCATGTACCTTGACAAGCTACCCAAAATTATAAATCCAAAGGTTTTCTCAAACATTGCATGTTCTCTATATATCTAAATGAAATAACAAAGGGAAAGAAAAAAGATCTTGAACCCAATCATGTCTGTCTTTGCACAAATAAATCTTCGTACTGCGTAAATTTAATAAGTACATCTATTTTAAACCACTCCATAAACAGAAATAAGGCACTTGCCTGTTTGTGCTATCACTCAACCCTTCAAGGATAGACCTTACTTTCTTCTCAGCTTTCACTGATGGAGCTAAAACACATGCCTGGAATGACCACAAGAACCAAAGCACAGTGATAAATCTTTGAAGGGGGGAAAAGGAAAACTAAGATGAAAAGATTTGTGCATAGAAGAAAATATCTCTACCAAGAAAGATGGTGGTAGACCATATCTTAGAATGCTCTCAGTAAAAACACGTACAGCACAAAAGTGCATCCAGGAGCTGAAAACCTTCATGACAAAAAAAAGGTAAAAGTAATGAGTTAGAAGTCACAGTATTTTTTATAACAGCGCAAGCACAAGCGATAAGAGAACTTATTATAGTTTTATGACAGTGAGAACAACAAAATTTCAAGGTCAACAAACACAAGAAATTTAAGCTGAGAAACTAAGAACCACACCATAACGCCAACAGTAGCTAGTCCAAAAATATACATTATTGTTATCAGAAACCCGTATGCAGATAGTCATGTAATTCTGGGGATATTTCTACAAATTAAATGAAATGATAAATAAACAAATAATACCTCTCCATAACTGGTATAACACCATTGCAATAGAGAACCCCTCAAACTTTCCAGATCTCCCATCAATTTCTCTAACTCCTGCTTCCGACTCTCATGTGATTCTGGACTGTGTTCGAAATCACGAATCTGAACACAAGACATATAAAATTCCATTAGATACCTCTCACCAACTCATGAATTGATATAGCACACTTGGCATAACGTGTCTCACGCATTCCCACATATTTCCATAAACCACTTACAGGATGAAAATCTAAAAACAAATATGGATTTAACTTATATTAACAAATTGTAGTCCATATATGCAACTTAAAGAAAAGTACTTACTTGGAACCCTTTTTCCCGTGCGCTAGTTCTAAAATTGTCTGCAACACGACTGAAGAGTGTAACAGTATAAAGAGCATATTCATTATCCTCATACAACTTCTTGGAAGACCTGGGGACCTAAAATACTTTCTTAATCAGAATAACAAAAACATCAAGGAAAAAAATCATGTTCGGAAATGTTCAAGAGTTAGAAAACATTGTTTGACTATTTATATAAATTACAGGAAATTTTTTATTAATCAAGTGGGAAATATTCCAAATCACCGTTTACAATAATTTCAGGGTAGTAGCAGCAGAAATATGAATATGTGAGCAAATATGGTCACACTTACCACATAACTTGTCAATGTTTCATAGCTTGAGAGCCAATCCTTCTGTGAATACTTGGACACAATTGCTAGAAGGGTAGTTAAATGTTCTGAAGTTATAATATCCTCAGGTTTAACCAAGTTGGAAAGGTCACGGACAGCTAAGCTAAAACAGGCAAATATGTCATTTAAGTCAACTAAGAAATATAATACAATAATATAGTTAAAAGCCATGATCAGCCAATAAACAACATTCACACCTTCCACTTTGCTTTCTGTTGATGGCATTAAGCTGGCTGCGGATATTGTTAAACTCAGAAACACGAACCTGACATGAAAGACAAAATTTTAAGGGCAAAACAGAAAATTCAATCTACACCATGCAAATTAAAGATTTTGTACTTTACTTTCTTTATTGACAAAGAACAATGTTCATTTTTGTTTTATTTTTTAATTTTTGAAAAGGGATGGGGGGACAATTTTAGCAGGTAATAGGCCATGCATGTGAAAAGACATGAATTTGACCATATCGAATTCTGAGTATTAAACTTTAATTCATTCAGTAATGGAACAACTTATACTCATATAATCTCCAAATAAAAATTGTCTTTGTTTTTTAAACAAATTGACAGCTTTTGTGTTGTGAGTTTAGGTAATGAATAGGGCAGGGAGAAAAAGATGGCTAACAACAGTATTGATAATGAAGTCAAGTACTAGTACCACTGATACAAGCCCAAACCCAATAACAATAAGACTAATATGTTAAACTTAGAGAAATTGGGATAAAAACTGTGTCTTCTCCTTTGGAAAATTCTCATTTAAATAATATGATACAATCTGATTTCTAGCCTTGAAGTTTGCTAAAAAGCTATAAAATGGTAACCTACAGCTGGCTAACTAATTAAGGATATAATTACACAGTAACCTACAGCTAGCTAACTAATTAAGGATATAATTACACAATAACCTACATCTGGCTAATTAATTAAGGATATAATTACACAATTACAGCTATACAATCATACAAGATATAATTACAAATCTGCACAAATAATGACAAATATTCTGCCTATCAATTCTATTGACATCCCCCCTCAAATTGATGCTGGTGAATCTACAAGCATCAATTTGCTCACCAGGAAATTATGTCGTTGACGTGTCAAAGACTAGGTGAGGATGTCAGCGAGTTGAACAGATGTTGAGGCATGAGGTAGAGTGATAATTCTACGGTCATAGGCTTCCCTGATTGAATGGCAATCGACCTCTATGTGCTTTGTTCTTTCATGGTATACAGGATTTGCTGCAATCTGTATGGCACTTGTATTATCAGCATACAACAGAGTTGGTGTTGCTTGTGAACAACCAAGTTCTGAAAGAAGGCCCCATAACCAAATAATCCCAGAGCATGTTGCAGACATGGACC
The DNA here is from genome assembly GCF_033153095.1 of Gastrolobium bilobum. Lineage (NCBI taxonomy): Eukaryota > Viridiplantae > Streptophyta > Magnoliopsida > Fabales > Fabaceae > Gastrolobium > Gastrolobium bilobum. Next base: position 32,495 of record NW_026895681.1, on the reverse strand, counting down.
GATATTCTACTTCAGTTGAGGATTTAGAGACAGATTCTTGTTTCTTGCATTTCCAGGAGATAAGGGCATCTCCGAAAAATATACACCATCCAGTAGTAGACTTCCTTGTGTCGGGACATCCAGCCCAATCATCATCGTTGTATGCTTGAAGTTGTATTGTTGCACTTGTCGGAAAGAAGAGACCATGACTGGGAGTGGCCAACAAATATTTAATGATTTGTTGTACTGTTGTAAGATGCAAGTGTCTAGGATTTTGCATGAATTTGCTGACTGTGTGGACCGCAAAAGAGATATCAGGTCTTGTGATGGTTAGGTAGATGAGACTTCCTACCAACTTTCGATATAAATTTGGGTCTTGTACGAGTTCACCTTCATCCCGTCTTAACTTGACATTAACTTCCATGGGAGTGTCAACTATAGTTGCAGTGTTGAGACCAGCTAGCTGAATTAGATCCTGAGTATATTTGTGCTGAGTGACAAAGATGCCTTTTTGTTGGAATTGTACTTCTAATCCCAAGAAATAAGTGAGTTGTCCAAGATCTTTCATGTGGAAAATTTTATGCATCAATTGTTTGATTGTAGTTATAGCCTCTTGATCTGAGCCGGTGACAATAATGTCATCCACATAAACAAGGAGAATCACAATTCCTTCGGAGGTCCTTTGAAGAAAAAGAGATGGATCATAGCTTCTTTGAATGAAGGAGAAACCAAGTAGTGTTGTGCTAAACTTTTCAAACCACACTCTTGGTGCCTGTTTTAATCCATACAAAGAACGTTTTAGCTTACAAATAGTATTAGGTAATAGTGAGGGCATACCCGTAGGAAGTTTGATATAAACTTCTTCTTTGAGGTCACCATGAAGGAAGGCATTTTTGACATCTAACTGGTGAATTAGCCAAGATTCAGATGCAGCAATGGCAATAATAGTCCGCACAATAGTCATCTTGGCCACCGGTGCAAAGGTCTCTTCATAGTCTAGGCCAAACTCTTGCTTATTTCCAAGAACAACCAATCTAGCCTTGTATCGATCTATGGATCCATCTGAACGCAACTTTATAGTGAATACAAATTTACTACCAAGAAGTTTAACCGATGGAGGACATGGAACAATGTCCCATGTCTGATTTTCCTCTAGTGCAAGAAGTTCAATTTATATAGCATCCTGCCAACATTTATGCTCCATTTCCTGTTTATATGAAGAAGGAATAGAAACAGATCCTAAAGTTATTGTCAAAGATAAAGATTCAGAAAAACCATACTTTTTCGATGGTTTACGAATGCGAGTACTGCGACGTAAAGGGGTTGGTTCTAGTGGATGCGCTAGATCAGCAGCCAGAGAATGATCAGAATGGGACCTTGAAGGGGTTGAAGGCTGAATTAGTGGAAGAGTCGGACGTCTTTGGTAGACAATGACAGGAGGACAACCTTGTTCTTCTGCAAAACTGTAAGGAAACAATGGAAAAACAGATTTGGATGTAGAAGATTGAGTGTCTTCGTTAGTAGCAAAAAAAATATTTATCTTCTTGAAAGATGACATTTCTAAAAACCTAAATCCTATATAAGTGAGGATCACAGCATATAAAACCCTTTTGATGGGCTGAGTAACCAAGAAAAACATATTTAACAGATTGAGCTGTGAGTTTGGTGCGTTCTAGTGGCTGAAGATGAACATATCAGACACAACCAAAGGTGCGAAGAGTAGAATAATTGGGTTGCTTACCAAATAACCTTAAGAAAGGGGAATCATTGTGTAAGATTGGAGAAGGCATTCGATTAATAAGGTGGATAGCAGTTGAGAGAGCTTCACACCAAAAACGGACAACATTAAGAAGATGGCGGTTTTTTCTTTTATGATGTGACCTTTTTTGCAGTAATTAAATAACTTTGTAGAACATTTGGAAGCAAAATGTTTGTGGCCTTTGCAGCAGAAACATTGGACAGTACTCATGTCTCGACCTCGAGGTTTGCCTTGTACTGCATACGCTACAGGAAAGGAGGCAGATTTCTGGTGTTCCATGTTTGTCTGAGTGAGGAGACGTTGTTCTTCACGAAGCAATGCATTGAGGCGTTCATCCAAGGAGGGAACAGGAGCCCTGTTAATTAGGTTGGTCCAAATGCCCTCAAAATTAGATCTCAATTTCATAAGAAATTGATCTCGTTTTATGTTGTCATGAACGTTTTGGACTGCAGTTTGTCCTTCAGTCGACAAATCTTTATAGACAATGTCAGTATATTCAGCCCAAAGATTCATGAAAATGAAAATAAAACTCAAAAATTGAGATACTATCCTGTTGAAAAAGAGCAATTTCATGCTCAAGCTGGAACCTGCGAGCAGTGTTCGTTTGGTTATAAATTTTCTTCAGATAGTCCCACATCTTTGCTGCCGTTGTGAAGGGTTTGAGATTGAGGACGATATTAGGCTCAACAGAGCCTATGATCCAAGTCATTACCTGTGCATCTTTGGCCTCCCATTGGGCATGTGCTGCCTGGTGCGTAGTTTTGTCAGGAGCAGAATCAGTTTGTCAACATGACCCCAAAGCTCCTTTCCTTTGACAAACATCTGGAACTGGAATGCCCAGGTGGAGTAGATTTTTCCATTAAGACTGATGTAATGTCCCACATCGGTTGGAGAGGGGAACGAAGCATGCCTTATAAGGGTGTGGATACCTCTTCTAGTGTGAGGCCTTTTATGGGGTGTCTCAAGAAACAAAACCGTGAGCCCAAGGGCAAAGCGGACAATATCATGCTACAGGGTTTGGGGCTGTTACATTTGGTATCAGAGCCTGGCCCTGGACCGATGTGTACAGCGGGGACGCTGTATTCCCAGTGGGGGAGGATGTAATGTCCCACATCGGTTGGAGAGGGGAACGAAGCATGCCTTATAAGGGTGTGGATACCTCTTCTAGTGTGAGGCCTTTTATGGGGTGTCCCAAGAAACAAAACCGTGAGCCCGAGGGCAAAGCGGACAATATCATGCTACAGGGTTTGGGGCTGTTACATTCAGTTAAATGTAAAAGAATACGTTGTGTATTGATCTGTGTCAGGGAGTTACAATATATAGAGACCCTAATGGGCTTAAGTGTAAGGCCCAAACCTAATCCAAACCTAATCCTAATACAGTCAGAATACAGTCAGACTATTTACGGATAAGACAGAATCCAATCATATCTAATCAAATCTAATCATATCATATCTAATATTCTAACACTCCCCCTCAAGTTGGTGCGTATATATTATGAGCACCAAGCTTGTTACAAATGTATTCAACCCGAGGACCTCTAAGAGCTTTAGTGAAAACATCTGCTAGTTGATTAGAGAGGTTGACAAAAGCTGTCTTGATTTCTCCTGACTGAATCTTTTCCCGAATGAAGTGACAATCAATCTCTATATGTTTAGTCCTCTCATGAAAAACAGGATTAGAGGATATATGTAGCGCAGCTTGATTATCACAGATGAGTGTCATGGGTTGTTTCTGTTCACAAAGATGAAGCTCCTGAATCAACTGCTTTAACCAGATCAACTCACAGGTAGTATTTGTCATTGCACGATACTCAGCTTCTGCACTAGATCGGGAAACAACAGGTTGTTTCTTACTTTTCCATGAGATTAAGTTTCCTCCGAAGAAGACACAATAACCAGAAGTAGAGCGTCTGTCCGAGGGTGATCCTGCCCAATCGGCATCTGAGTAACCACAAATTTCTGTATTTCCCTGATCCGAATACAACAAACCTTTTCCTGGTGCTCCTTTGATGTATCGGAGGATCCTCACAGCAGCATCCCAATGTGAATCACAAGGGGAATCAAGGAACTGACTGGCCGTACTGACAGCGAAAGAAATATCTGGCCTAGTCACAGTAAGATAATTGAGCTTCCCAATTAGCCTCCGATAACGTCCAGGATCAGATAACGGCTCCCTCTGTCCGGGTAATAACTTGACATTAGGATCCATAGGTGTATCAACTGGTTTACTCCCCAACATACCAGTTTCTTCTAGGATATCCAAGGCATATTTCCTTTGACAGATAGAAATGCCCTGTCTTGATTGGGTCACCTCAATTCCCAAGAAGTAACGCAGCTTCCCAAGGTCCTTTGTTTGAAATGTACTAAACAAATGCTGTTTTAACTGACGAATTCCGTCTTGATCACTTCCGGTGAGAATGATGTCGTCAACATAGACTAACAAATAGATACACTTATCAGGAGATGTAATCCTATAAAACACAGAATGGTCAACTCTACTGCGGATTAAGCCAAACGCCTGAACAGCAGAACTGAAGCGACTGAACCATACTCGAGGAGACTGCTTGAGACCATATAAGGATTTCCGAAGACGACACACCTTTCCAGACTCCCCCTGAGCAACAAAACCAGGTGGTTGCTCCATGTAAACTTCTTCTTGTAAATCACCATGAAGAAAGGCATTTTTGATGTCAAGTTGAAGGAGTGGCCAGTGACGAACAGCAGCAAGGGCAAGAAAGAGGCGGGCTGACGCCATCTTAGCGACCGGAGAAAATGTATCGCTATAATCAAGGCCAAAGATTTGAGTAAAACCCTTGGCAACTAAACGTGCCTTGAGACGATCAATATGGCCATCAGGTCCAACTTTCACAGTAAAAACCCAGCGACAACCAACTATAGACTTCTCTGGAGGAGCAGAAACAAGGTCCCAAGTGCCATTGGAATGAAGTGCAGTCATCTCATCAAGCATTGCTTGGCGCCACCCTGGATGGGAAAGTGCTTCACCTGTGGTCTTAGGAATAGAAATAGAAGAAAGACTAGAAACAAAGGTGAAATGAGGTGAAGAAAGACGGTCATAACTCAAAAAGGTATAAAGAGGATAAGGGTTACGAGTAGTACGTGTACCTTTTCTTTGAGCAATGGGAAGAGTCTCTGATGAAGGATCCGGAGGGGAAGAAGCAACAGCAGTGGGCGATGAGTTAGCAAGAGTCGAGTCGACAGGAGGCACAGTTTTGCGACGCTGATAGGTGAGAAGTGGACGGTCCTCAGGTATAGAAGCAATAGGTTGCTCATCTGGAATAGAAGCACCTGCAGCTGGCAAAGACAAGTCAAGAAAAGGGACAGGAAGTACATGATCAACCTGTGACATCTGAGATGGGATAGAATTAAAGGGTTGTTGATCAAGAAAAGTGACATCAGCGGAAACTAAGTAACGCTTAAGGTCGGGAGAATAACAACGATAACCCTTTTGAAGACAAGAATAACCAAGAAAGATACACTGAAAGGCTTTGGATGTTAACTTATCCTTACCAGGAGTGAGATCATGAACAAAACAAGTACAACCAAAGACATGTGGAGTTAGAGGATAAAGAGGAACATCTGGAAGCAATAGATTATGAGGAATGTCATTGTGGAGCACAGATGAAGGCATATTGATGAGAAAACAAGAGATGAGTACAGCATCTGCCCAGAAGTGAAGAGGAACCTGCATATGAATAAGAAGGGTACGGGCAGTTTCAATGAGATGTCTGTTTTTACGTTCAGCCACCCCATTTTGTTGTGGAGTGTGAGGACAAGTAGTTTGATGTAAAGTACCTTGTGTGGCCAAGAAATTAGAAAAATCAATAGAAACATATTCCTTAGCATTATCACTACGTAGAATACGAATAGAAACACCAAATTGAGTATGGATCTCAGTAGAAAACTTTTTATAAATGGAAAATAACTCAGAACGATTTTTCATTAAATAGGTCCAAGTGCAACGGGAAAAATCATCAATAAAGGTAACGAAATACCGAAAACCTAAGACAGACAAGGTACGACTTGGACCCCAGATATCTGAATGAACAAGAGAGAAAGGGGCATCAGCTCGTTTATTGACTCGACTGGCAAAAGAGGAGCGTGTATGCTTCCCTTGTTGACATGACACACAATCTAAAGACTGAAGACCGGACAAAAGAGGAACCATTTTCTGCAACTCTGAAAGACTTGGATGACCAAGGCGACTGTGGATAAGTTGTGGAGATTCTGTGAGAGAGCATGCTACTGAAGGACGAGGCACATCCAGATAATAAAGCCCTCGTGACTCACGACCCACTCCAATCATTTTCCCCGTACCCGGATCCTGCACAGAAACAGAATGGTTAGAGAAAGTAATGGTGCAAGTGAGGGAGTGGATCAACTTACTAATAGAAATTAAGTTATAAGGGATGCCAGGAATGTAATAGACAGATGTCAGGGCCAAGGTAGAGGTCGGACGAGCTTGTCCAATCCCACGAACTGGGGCTTTGGTTCCATCCGCAAGGGTAAAAGACGGTAAATGATCAGAATAAGTAAGAGATGTAAAGAGTTCCTTATTACCACAGAGATGATCGGTAGCACCGGAGTCAAATATCCAAGTGCCAAGTGATGTAGAATGAGAAACACAAGCAACGGGATTACCAGTATAAGGCTGAGACTGAGGAGAAGCCTTCCTGAGAGGGGTTTGGAGTGCAGCACAGTCCGAACCTGAACCAAATGATGCTTTGTCTGACTGAGCTATATTTGCAACAATAGAAGGAGAGTTAACCTCCGAGAGATCAGGAGATGCTGCTGCCATTTAAAGATAAAATATAAAAGCCGTAAACGAAGGCAAACGATATCCAATCAAGAAGAACCACGCGTCTAAGGTCAGACCCACAGAGAAACAATCACAGATCCAGAAAGGGGAGGAGAAGGCGAGCTTCTTTGTCCAAGACCGGCCGGAAAAAGCCGCCGGAATAGTGCTCACGCGCCGGCAGAAGGTGGCGCGTGAAGCCCACGCGCAGTGAAGACAGGTGGCGCGTGACGGTGCGTGGGAGATGCGTTGCTGACCGGACCACCACAGACCTGGTCGCCGGGAAGAGAGGGTCCTGATCGTGTGAAGTTTGGTCGGAAAAGTCGCCGGAAAAAGTCTCCGGTTGCCTGAACAGTGATTCTGACGGCGGGCGGTGGTTCCGGTGGCCGTCGGAGGTGCTGACGCGTTTGGAAAAATCACTCAGAGGCTGTTTACAGCCCTAGAAGGCTTGCCGGAAGGACGCACGGCAAGAAAGAGGACTCCTAAGCAGTGGGCTTAGGTTTTTAAAGCAAAAAACAAGGTTTCTGAGCGGAAGCGAGGGTTCTTAGAACGAAAGAGCTCTGATACCAAGTTAAATGTAAAAGAATACGTTGTGTATTGATCTGTGTCAGGGAGTTACAATATATAGAGACCCTAATGGGCTTAAGTGTAAGGCCCAAACCTAATCCAAACCTAATCCTAATACAGTCAGACTATTTACGGATAAGACAGAATCCAATCATATCTAATCAAATCTAATCATATCATATCTAATATTCTAACAAAGACGAACAAAAAGAACATCATATTTTTCGGTAGACATGAGGCTAAGAAAAATCGCAGGGGAAAAAAAAAACCGCAAAGTGTACAGTAGCGCAAAAAGACTAGAACTGGGAACTCAGAGACTGCGAGCGTAGCTAAAAATTTGGTAATGAAACCTAGTCTGATACCATGTTAAACTTAGATAAATTGGAATAAAAACTGTGTCTTCTCCTTTGGAGAATTCTCATTTAAATAGTATGATACAATCTGATTTCTAGTCTTGGAGTTTGCTAAAAAGCTATAAAATGGTAACCTACAGCTGGCTAACTAATTAAGGATATAATTACACAGTAACCTACAGCTGGCTAACTAATTAAGGATATAAATACACAGTAACCTACAACTGGCTAATTAATTAAGGATATAATTACACAATTACAGTTATACAATCATACAAGATATAATTACAAATCTGCACAAATAATGCCAAATATTCTGCCTATCAATTCTATTGACATAATAACCCAAATATTCTAACACTCCTCATCAGGCTTTAAGCTTGTCACAAATAGCAAAACCATAAACATAAGACAAATTTCACAACCAATCTCAATCGAAGAACTTATGGAACTAGTACTCTCCCTCAATAACAGAACTTTCGAAACATCATTGGTCTATAACTCCGAGATGTCTTCAACCTTACTGCTTAGTAGCCTCCTTCACCTGCTTCTAGCTTATCCCCAACACACATCCCAAGCAAATGAGACTTCGACCTTTTTCCTTAGTGGTCCCCTCGATATCCAAACATTGGGTTGGTCTCATGCCACCCAGCAATCAAAGAGGGCCTCTACTAGCATCCAAATTCTTCAATCGACAAACCTAAACAACAAACAGTAATCTCTAAATAAAATAGACCACAGAAAATTACTCCCCAGACTAAAACTGCACTAGAATATGAGGCCAAACAGGCCATGCAAAGGTGGAACAGCAGGGGATAGACAAACCCAAAAAGGGAAAAAGCAAGGCCAATCTGACAGAAAATCATCTCCCTGCCTGAAAAACCCTTGGTTACACTCATTACTCATTAGACTTTTCTGAAACCACTAGATACCATGGTCAAATTGTTACCAGCCATAGGAACATCTGAAATCACTTAAATAATGCAAATACTCCAATAACCAGAAGACAAAATGAATCTAAAATAGAAAACTAGAACAAAACTAAATTTAAAACAGAGCTTGCTGAAATAATTCATTGGAAACATCACCAGAGCACCAGTCTCCATCGACCGCTTTTAGCTTCCTTCCAACCTGATCTGCACCGGAAAAAGACATACCCAGGCATGAACAGCCGCTGGGATGTGTGGTGCATGAACAAAACCACATCTAGCTCATCATTAACAGAATTAGTACTAGTGATTATTAAATTTATTCTAATCCAGCAGCAACTAACTTAAGTTTATCGTGATCTCTTATCTACTCTCTCTCAGCAACTAACTATATCACTTATCTATTTTTTGGTCAGCAACTGATTTCATCTCTTATCCCAGAATTGATTCAGTTTCTTCAGCTGCAACTAATTCAGTTTTTTCAGCCATTCTTGCTTCTCCTTGCGTCAGATATGATCCCATGTTCTTGTACCTAGTGTACACTTTATCAATTGGTGTTCTAACAGATTGATACGTAAATTCCACAATACCCTAAAAGAAAAGTGATAAACACAAACCAAATGTTCGAACACGAGTTAAAAGAAGATTGAATTTCATGAAAAGCAAATGTGTTACTGTAAAGTGATGTTTTAATTATGATATTTTGATTTTGATTTCAACCATCTATATCTGATAGTTGCAATTTCAAATAACCAAGATAGTCCCCCTAATAATTTCCAATATCATTGTCCATTGAAAGTTGATGACATAGCTTTAAGATAGCAGCATGCAAAGACACCATCACATCAACAGTGTGGCTCATTCATGGCTACAGGTGGACCACAATAATTTGTCACGCAATTTAAGGAACTAAATGAAGTGAGCAAGCTGAAACCAATATTACAGATGAGTCCACCAGACAAAGTGGCCTACGTGCGATCATTAATTTGAAAGGGTGGTCCATCCACCTTATATTCTTCTGCATTAATTTCTCACTGGTCCTTCTAAATGATGTCTGATAAATTGAGGTCCTCTATCTAGATTAAATAACATGAAATAAGAAAAGGGTCTATGAGTAACAAATACAGAACGTCAAGGAGAATGTTACAAGCGTGAGAACAAGGTCCAAAGGTAGATGACTCTACAACAAAAAGCAGAGAGAAAAAAGTGATCCTCTGGGGTTTATATGATATATGAATTGTCATTGCAAGCGCTGAAGGAGATTACTACCAAACTATGCTTAGACTGAGTTACACTAGTACCAAAACAATATAAGTTGACAATTTAATGGTTAATGGATCAGACACCAATTTTTGACTTTCATTATAAATCCAGATGCACCTTAAGCATATGGATCAGAGTTGAAAAAGCTTTAGCATACTTATCCAATTGAAATAGAATACAACATCAACTAAATGAAAAGTTAAAACCCATAACTAGTTTGCTCCGTTCTGCATCAATTCAGAGGTTAAGCATGTCGCACTCCCCCCCCCCCCCCCCCAACCACCCCACACACACACAATGCTCAATAAACTGAGTTGTCAGCTCTACATCACTTCTGTCTTATATCAATTATAAGCTTCCAGAAATGTGGGTAATTTTGTGCATGACGACAAACAGCCCATGCTAAATGATAACGCACATGCAATATGGATAAGATTTTTCTAACAAATTCTGTTGAGCAGATAAAAGACCACTACATTGAGTTGCATAGAACTCTAATATATAGTGTGTAAAGACCAAGTCAAAACAGAACTGACCCACTTGGCATGATAAGCATTAACAACAAACTGTTGAGCGTGAGCACGTGAAGGATAAGAACTGCCACGAAAGCAACCATTATTTATTGTCTACATAAGCCACACGGTCAGAGATAAAGCCTTGAGAAAAAGCCTATCCAAGGTTCAGCTACACTATTTCAATGCCGACAAAATTAACATGTTATTAATCTGTTACTTCAGGTAGCAATCAAGAAAAATAAATAAATCAAAAGCTTATAAAAATGCAAGGACATAGCATTCCTCAGTAGCAATAGCAGTTAGCCATAATGTAAGCAAGACCACTATATTACAACAGGATATATCACTGTAAAGAAATGATTTAGGCATTTGGCACCAGAGATAACAGGAATCACACTAGCTAATTATGAACTACAACCGCCCATCTACGAATTCTAACAGATAGCTGCAACAACAGAGGAGGAAGAAAATATGAATAACCTTGAGATCATCCTCAATCTTTGCCACTTGACCATGAATACCATCCACGATCTCCTTCAAAGGCGACATAGTCGGGTACTTTGCTTCATCCCAAACAAACCTGGATCCACCGGAAAAAACACCAAATTTTCACACACAACAAGAGCATGACCGCACACAACAAGAACTGATTACAGATTCTCAACGAACAACAAACCTCGTCAAGTACGAATCAATAGGCACTCCATCCACTGTCAGCCCACTGCTCTCCACGCCCGACACTCTCTCCAGTTCCTCAATCTGCCGCCTAATCTTGTGCGACACTCCTTCCATGAAACTATTTGACTGCAATGCAAGCACGCACAAATTCCCAACAGATCAAGCAAATTCGCACAATCCAAAATAAGCAGCACACAATAAACACGCCATTTCGACATTCGAAATCATAGATCTTCAAAATTCGACAACAACAAAAAAAAAAGCATTAAACAGTTTTCGCATAATTGAGAATTCACGCACCTTGACGAGATCGTCGCTTAGAGAGAGGAGAGAATCTAAGGTTCCGACACGGAGATTAGGAATATTGAACTGCGAATTGCAAGAAAAAAATGATTAAAAAAAAAAAAGAGTTGGTTATTATTCAAATCTCTAAGAGGGGGGAGAGAGAGAGAGAGAGAGAGAGAGAGAGAGAGTACTCTGTAAAGAGGAGTATCGAAGGAATGCTTGGAGATTTGTTCTTGCAATTGATTCCAGAGAGTGGATGCGGAATTTTGGACGGGAAGAGAAACTACCCAGTATCTGGTCGCCATTGGAGCTCTGAGCTGTACCTCTCTGATCACACACCCCGAAAAATATATAAATAAAAATAAATAAAAAATGGCGAGAAAGACACTGTTAACTGTTTGTTTTGTAGCAAGCTAATGGTAATTTACCCGTGGGTGGAGGGGAAAAAAAATCCATTTGTTTACCTTGTACAAATTAACACAAATCCTGAAAATATATATTTGTATTTTATTTAAATCAACAATCTTTGGTATCTAATTTTAGGGGTGTGCATAAACTGATTTATAATTGATTTTGATAAAAATCGAACTAAACTGATTTTAAACGATTTGGTTTTCAAATAGAACTGGATTTTTTTTTTTAAATCGATTTTTAATTTTTCAAATCGGTTTATAGTTCAAAACCGATTTTAATTCAAAACCGATTATGAACCATAAATCGGTTATCAAGTTCAAAATAAGTTTTATAACAAATTCAAATTTGGATTTTGATGAATTGTGCTATTTTAATAAGTACTCGTTTCTCTCGGTTATAGGTAGTTGGTCAACTATTTCTTACAAGAATCTTCATTGTTTTGGAACTCTTTAGACGAAATGATTATTATAGAAATTATTTCACGTTATTTTGAAAATGATTGGTAGAAGAACAATTAATTATTTTAAATTATAAAAACAAATTGTTCTTCATTCTCTCAAAATTTATATTACTAAGAGTTTCATTTCAACGAAAGATTTAGGAGCTGCCTATGGCACGCAAAGAGTGGCATGGGTGTGGTTATGGATAATCTGACAAAGCCCATCTAGCTGAGATCGATGGAAAAAAATATATTATTAGCTTATTTTGCTCACAAATATCAATTCACAAAATGAGGAACAAAAAGCTATGGCTATTCAGGAAGGAATGAATAACAACAAAATAAGATCACTAACATCAATATATCCACTCAAGAACTTTGTCTACATAAAAACAAAAAAACAAAAAACAAATATACATTCTGAAGTGCTACAAAAAACCATAGTTCAAATCCCTTTTTACTGTAAGCATCATATTTATAGATCAAAATCTACTCGAAAAAAAAATTGGCATGAGGCTTCGAAAAAGAAAAGGAAAATCTACCCTAAAATTGAGTGCGTTAATAATACACCATAAAATTCAGCATTAGGCAAGTGCTACCACTACAAAAAAAAAAAAAAAAAAAAAAAAAAAAAAAAAAAAAGTCACAAGAAAATTGGAGTTTGGAGAAAGTAGATCAGTTTGGCTATGGATAACCAATTATTTTTATGGTTTGGTAAATAACTAATTTATAAAATAAAATGTAGTTTCGTATGAAACCGGTTTTAAAAAAAATCGATTTTTTAAATGTGAAGCAGTTTACTTATAGATTGGTTTAGTTCTTTTGGACATTTTGAACACTCCTACCTAATTCCAATTTTTTTGTACATATAAAGTTAGCAAATATTTGACTTGTTATGTTTAATATTTTAACAAATACTTCATAATTGAAGTTGAATGTGGAAATTTAAAAGACTACTCATTAGCTTAATTGCATAAGTATTAATTGAGTAATTGATAAGAATTAATTTTTTTTGTTAGTTCAAACGAAACTCTATACCCCACGTATAAAGTTCTATATTTGTGGGCTTAGTGATTATTTGTGGTCCACCAAACTTTGCAAAGGCATCTTGCTTGATCATTTGATATAAAATGCAAATATCATTGTATTAACTTGTTCCGTAGTTATTCAAAAATTACGTAGTTTGATTCGGCTTCTTTTAGTATTTCTTAGAGATGGACTTTCATTTATCATAGTATAATTGTTCTTTTTTCTTAGATGCTTGTTTCTGAAATATTTGCGACAGTAAATTCAATGATCTTAGACACACAAAGACGAGTTTGTTAGACAATAAATATAAGAAGAAGAAAAAAGTGTTGGCGGACGAGGTGGGTCGGTCCTTCGGGCCGAGTCTATTTTGTCATCTCTAACTATCAACATTTTATATCAATATGGTTTGTTAGATAGTAAATATAAGGGAAAAAAGTGTTGGCGGACGAGGTGGGTCAACCCTCTTGCCGAGCCATTTTTCCATCTCTAACTGTCAGTATTCTATATCAGCATGTAATAATTTTTATATTTATCAACAGAAAAGGTTCTTATAGTTGCATCTATATTGTTATCTATCATGTTTTCTATAGATGTCTCTAAATTGACTTTCTAAAGTGTGTGTATTTGTGACATATATATTAGATAAAGAGTTGACAAATATTTGAGTTATTAAGTTTAATATTCTAATAAACACTTATTAAAGACTCCTGTAACAGCCCGTTACGTACCAGTGTTATTAACATTGATTATGATATTAAGCACAGTTACAATCACAACAGTTCATTTAAAAAAATGCGAGTAAACTTTTTCCTTTTCATTACGTAAGCATTTAAAAATAATAATAAGACGTAATGATAAAAGTTGTGATCGTAACTAAAATCTAAACGCGAAATAATTAAAATAATTGCCTAACTATCATACCTTGCTTTTCTTGGGTCACAAAGGGGTTCCCATAAACCCACTTAGCATAAATCTCACTTTTATGATTTTTACATAACTGAACATGGTTCAGTCATCTGGACATTGTGAGATATTTACTGGTTACAAGCCCCTCATATTTTAGTATATTAATCTAGACTTAATTACCTTTCTAACAAGGTATCACACGCCCCATAAAGTTCTCATTTGCTCCGGTTATCGCCGTTTGAAGTTGGACAAGAAAAGCTGCCAGCCAACCCAAACAAAACACCAAACATACCTCACCATTTTTGCGATTCCGAACAAACCATTCCACTAATTTCCGTCATATTTTTATAAAATAAACTAGAAACCTTAAGCTTCAATTTTACCTATCATAGGCCTAATTTGACCAAGAATTGAAGGAGAACTAATTTTCCCAAAACTGCCGCCCGACAACCCCCAAGTGCAAGGCATTCTGGACAGTCCACACTCAGACGCGTCTCTAGGTTGCGCACAGCTCCAATTTCTACCAAATTTTGACACAACATAATTGACATCTCAACCTTCAAAATTATGTATGGCACGTTCCTATTGGACCTCTATGGAGGGAGATATGCTCTCCCAAAGTTAGCCTAAAATCTGCCATTTTATTATAAATTTCGGCGGCACCTCCTTGTTTATTCAACCTATTCCACTTTATCAAAAGTGTGTTATTATGTCTCAATGATACCTAATAGAAAAGGGTGGCACTCAAGGACCAACAATGCCTTGGTGCTCTTACAACCCACAACAATTTAATATATTCTCATCCATTTATGATTCATTACTTACTTTATCAAAACTTAGATTTATTACAATCACATTGTCCCATTTGCACGCATTCTTACAATAAACACATAATCATAACCTAAAATAGCCTATGGCCCTTTCATCACATACATGCTTCAAATATTACACAAGGTTCATAAATTACAAATCACAATTCTTCCAAATGATAACATAATACAACAATAAATCCTCAACTACAACATAATGAAACAGCAACTAGACTTAGGCAAATATGGAATGAACAAATATGACAATATGTAAAATCCTAAAGCAATATACAATGTTCATGCCCTAAGTCTAGCATTTGCCAAGAGTGGCCTCAAAATGCAAAAAGTCTTATAATCTCCAAGTGCTCATCATGTAGGCCTCTTGCCCACAGCTCCAGCCCCACTGCAACTACCTGAAATAATGCCCCAAACACGGGGTGAGATATACGAATATATCTCAGTAACCCAGAGATTCTGGAGATTACTCCTTCCAATGGCTCACTCAGATATAAATCAACAATGAATTATAACAACCAAAGAGGGATAAAACAAGGGATTTAGTGAAGTATGGATGAAAAGGGAGTAAACATATGATGAAGCTGAAATGGTTAATGCCAAAATCACTCAACATCCGGCCTATTGGCCTTGACATATAGCTTACAGGCTCTCATCTAAGGATGTGTTCCCAGAACATCAACCAAGGCACCCACCACCAATTAGGGTTGGCAAAAATGAGCCAACTCGTCGGGTTAGCTCGTAACCCGCTAAAAATAAGCCGGGTTGGGTTGGCAAAAATGAGCTGCCAACCCGAGCCAGCTCATGAAAAAACGAGCCAACCCGCGGGTCAAACGAGCCAGCTGGCGGGTTGATTTTTTTTTTTTTATATAAATATACAAAATATAATATACAAAAATGGACAAAACCTACACATGTTGTCATCATTTTTCTTCTTTCTCTAATCCTAAGTCCTTAATCTTCTCACATCCCTGCCATTTTTATATTGTTAGGTTGTACTGGCTCTGTTTGGTTCAAATATCTTACCCACTTGGTAGCAACTGGTTCTGATTGTTTCTTGATGTTAATGCAAATTTGTTGTAAAGAAAATTTGAAACTAAAATATTTTGTTTTTATTTCTCATTCTGTAACCCTTTGTTTAAGCTAATGGAAGCCACATAGCTGGTGCATTAATACTACAAGGTCATTTAAATAGGCTGAAAATGAGCCAACCCGCAAGCAATTTTCGAGCCAACCCGCGAGCCAATTTTCGAGCCAACTCGCGAGCTATTTTTTCAAGCCAACCCACGAGCCATATTTTTTAGCCAACCCTAACCCTAACCCTAACCCAACTCGGGTTGGGTTGGATTTTCTGGCTCTTTATTTTTTCAAGCCAACCCTAACCGGCTCGTTTTTTCAGGTTCAATGCGGGTTGGGTCGAGCCGGGCCAGGTTGGCCTGTTTTGCCAGCCCTACCACCAATACACCCGAGACATTCCTAGAGTGCTCCTCAACGGATAACAACTTCATGACCCCAGGTCAACTGGAACTCCTTCATGGAGACCCATACATTGGAAGTCCATAACGCCTGAAGGCAACTATCTACTGGCCAGAGACACAGTATATCCTATGTACCCCATATATATACTTATGCATGAGCATATTATAATTACACTATTAACATACAACCTCCAACCACTACCCCCAAGGGGCATGGTGCAACACACACGGGGATTAACCCCAGTACTAAAGGATTATCTTATTGAAGCTCCCAAGCTAGGTAGCTCAAATGCAAGTTGCACAATACTTAGTCCACCCTGAAATGCCACAATCCTTTTGGTCCAAGACCAAAGGCAATCCACCAAACTCACTGCTCTAAGATTACGTCCGTAGGAGGCAACCTACAATGACCACACAAGGACCATCAATCCAATTGTAAGCCAAGTTGAAATGCAAAGCATTACACTTCCCTAACCCACATATAGATTCGGCCATTAGGCCAATAATACGTAGCCATGTTGTTAATTTTATTACAAGGTTCCAATAGCTTCCTAAGCTCACCACAACACCAATTCAAGTCATAAATTCCATTCAATTACCAATCAACACCATTTTCCTTAAATTTCCTCCTCTAGGCTGAGTTCAAACACCACACACAT
This sequence comes from Gastrolobium bilobum, assembly GCF_033153095.1. NCBI lineage: Eukaryota > Viridiplantae > Streptophyta > Magnoliopsida > Fabales > Fabaceae > Gastrolobium > Gastrolobium bilobum. The sequence continues at coordinate 15,603 of NW_026895681.1, read as the reverse complement.
CCAATGATTTTTCTTCCAATTCCAATGCATCACACCATAACATAACCCATTTAAACTTAGTTTAAATCCTCACAATATTAATTACATGAATTTCACATCATCTTTTTCTTATTTTCTCTAATAGGCGAAATTGTTCATGCATGCATACCCAAGGATTTTCAATTCAATTCCATACTTTCACACATCATACAATCATATAATTAACTCATATAATTACTCCACAACTCAATTATACAATCCTACAACAATTCCAATTCACAAAGTCAAGCATATCCACCATCAAAATTGCGAAGTTATGATATTTTTCCTCAATAAACTTTATGAGCTCAATCATCATAAAACATCATTCTAAGACACTTTTATCTAATACACATTTTCAATTTGAGATCCCCAACCACTTCAATCTATACAAGCATGCTCTAGGTTCATGAAAATCAATCAAACAATTTATCCAATGAAATGTGTTGAAACTTACCAAGGATTAAGGCCTAAGCCACACAATACCCAAGCAATGGTTGATCAATCAACACCAAGAACACCAATTTTTTCACACAAATTCATGGAAATTGATCTCAAATTTCCCTCAAACTAGAGGGCTTCAAGGCTTGAAAGTGGTATGGTTGGGTTTGGATGGTTGTTTACTTGAAGTTTCATGTGGTGGAAGTCAAATTTTGGTGGCTAAATTACCAAGAACACAACAAGCCAAATTTCATCCCTTCCAATGTCCATGGCCGCGGGTTTGGAGCTGTGTGGGGAGAGAGAAGAGAGTGAATAGTGCCTTGGGCACATGTGGCTTAAGTTCACTTAAGTGTGTGGGTCTCACCGCCACCTCACGCAATTCAAATTAATTCAAATCTCTCGCTTAATCCACTAAACGTCCATTAATTCCTAGAATATTAAGGAACTTCAAATTTTAACATTGACTAATGTCCTTTAATTTTCCTTGATCAGATGAATCCGGAGTTTTTCGATCGTTCGAAGAAATCACAGTTTTAAGCAGTTATGTGCACTGTGCACGCTTCCCCAAAAATCCTAATTTCAATCAATATTCATCAGAAATCATAATTCCTAGTCATATGTACCATTTATAATTTATTCCCAAACCTAGAGCTCAAAATTCATCCGGTATGTTTTTCGGTACAACTGTACCGCTGTATTTTCCTCAATAAAGTTAACCTTAATTTCAACTAAAGGACAAACACCCAATCTTTCTCTAGAATTTGTAGATGTCATAGAGGAAGATGCCTTAAATGAGGAATCCTACGTTCAAGTTTTAAGAATTTTGATCACCAAGCCAGATGTAGTAGGTGTACAAAAAAGAAAAATATAGAGAAAGTGAGAGACAAAGTGTTGTAGCACTTAGATGAAAAAGTAAGAAAGGGAGCCAGTGTTTTTTTTCTAACACCGCATCATCTAATCGATTAAGCTAATCGATTATTTTTCTTTCACGAAATAATCGATTAAATAATTATGTAATCGATTAAATAGGGACATATTGGTGTATAGTTTTGGTACATGGACAAATTGTTATTTTTTATTTAATATAGGGCAAAAGGGTCAAATGGCCATTTTCCCACCCACTACACAACATAATAAATATTATTAATATAAGAGTAAATATCATTTTTGGTCCTCAGCAAATTTCACGATGCCCGCTTTAGTCCCTATCAAATAAAAATGCCCATCGTGGTCCCTAAAAAATTCAAAATGGACCCATTTTAGTCCTTTTAGGGACTAATATGGGTCTTTTTTGAATTTGTGAGGGACCACGATTTCAACTAAATGGGTCCATTTTGAATTTCTTATGGACCACGATGTCATTTGCTAGGGACTAAAACGGGCATCGTGAAATTTATTGAGAACCAAAAAGGGTATTTACTCTTAATATAATTAACAATTTCTCATGCAAAAAGTTGTGGAAAACATTAAAATAATCTGCAAAATACTTAATGGCAAACATCTTTTTATGATCCATGCGTTAGATGGTCACTGGTTACCTATGTAGCACCGACACTGATACGGGACACGTGACACGATACGACACGACACTCCAATACGTTAATTCTAAAAGATGTAAGATTTCGACACGCTAGGACACGTTTTGATATTAAATAATATTTTTAATTTATGTGGTGTATATTATGTTTAATAATTAATAATTTAACAAAAAAATAAAACTAACTTATAATATTCATCAATTTTGCAAAGAAACATAAGATATCCTAAATATTTATTTAAACTCAATAAAATGGTAATCGTGATCCAAAGAATCTAATAATTGGAACTAAAAACTCAACGCAATGCAACCTTTAAACCTTTTTTTGAATTTCTATAACGCATGTTGGAGTGTCGGAGAGTGTCGAGAAGTGTCAGACACGACACGTCAAGGTTTTTGAAGTGTCGGTGCTTCATAGCTGGTTACTAAATGGTCATTATTTTTTATAATAATTAAATTTTTATTATATATATATATATTCTTCGGAACTATAGATGTCATTTTTATTATTTAAGATTAAAAATTGGAAAATTTAAATTCTTTTGCATTAAGGATACATATTTTTTGAAAAATTATTTTTTTTATCTTTTATATAATTTTTTTTGTACATTGGTTATACATATATATTTAAAACGTTTAGGTTAAATGTTTTTAAGAAAATACTTGTACGGAAATTTTTTTATTTTCGTGTTCTTTTTTTAAGTTAAATTTTTCATTTTTTTTCTTTTAAAGTATAAATATGTCACTTCTTATTTTTTTTTCATTTAATTTTAAATTTTAAATTGTTTTTTATCAACTATATACTTTTTTTAATTTTAATATTTTTTTGGTTTAATATATAATTTTATATTAAATTTAAATTTATTATATATATCTTTTTTCCACTACAGAAACATGAAACGCAGAACTTTTTTTTTTCCAATTATAAAGTTCAAAATTTAAATTCAATAAGTTAAATTATTCCTATTAAATATTTTTCCACAAAATAGACATAATAATAAATATTATTAATAGGTTATCTATAAAAAAAAATATTAATAGGATTAACAATTTTTCATATAGAAAGTAGTGAGAAATATTAAAATTATCTGTAAAATACTTAAAAATAAATATCTTTATATGATGCAAGAGTAGTTGAATGGTTACTGATTTCTGAATGGCCATTCATTTCTACAATGATTAAATTTTTATAATTTATTTTTTTACAGAATGATAGATGTCATTTTGTTTATTTAAATTTAAAATTTAAAATTATTTTGTATTAATTATACATATTTTTTAAAAGTTACTTTTCTGTTTTAATTTATAATTTTTATATTGGTTATACACATTGTAACACCCTCTCTTGTAGGCCTCCAAGAGAGTTGTTTACTAAGCGGAATTAGAGTTCTTTAATAGTATTTTAGAGACTGAAAAAAAATTTCGCTTTTACATTGCCAATTAAAACTAAAGAGGGGATCTGGTTAATTACAAAAATCAAAGTACACAAAATTTCTTAAACTTATTAAAAATATAAATTTCCTGATAGACCTTGCTGTCTTTAAAAATTCGTATAAAATCCAGTTCAATGATTCAAAAATATATTCTTTCTAATCTGGAAACTAGACATCTGGGGCTTCACGTTCATATAAAATAATAGTGATTTGGAGTTCGTTTTCCCCTCGAAACATAACTCGCAAAATAAGAGAGAAAATAGTGGAAATATCACAAATGTCCTGGCTGGTAAAACTCATAATAAATCGATCTTTCAGAATTTCTTTGCAAGGTTTATATATAATAAAACTAGACACCTGGGGCTACGCGTGCATATAAATTATAAGAAAATCGGAGGTCCGTAGCCCCAGTACGACAACTTACAAAGTACTCGCAAAGACTTTTCAAAACTCAGCATTTAGATAACATGTCAAAATCCTTTTCGCAAACGTTTCAACATCTGTTTCCAAAATACTTGCTGGTCATAAAATCGTAATGCAATAATAAAATCATAGTTCACAGTAATACAAGCTTCTCAATTTCATACAGTCATCCATAAAATATCACATCAATAGCAGCATGCCCAACAACAAATATCCAAGTCCTCAAAAGCTTTTACGTCCTCCTACCATTTTGTAAAAATAGCAGCCCCAAAGGGGTGAGAGAAAATCTCAGTAGTGTGGCAACAAAACCATAATGCAACAATATTAACTAGGCACAAAATCATAAATAGTCACTTCCAACATTTAATCTTTTTCATCATATATCATAACGCGTATATAACGCCCTTTTTCCTTTACGCTCATAGCACCGTCGTGCGCGTAGCATCACAGTGGGTATTCCTAATGGCTCCCATGAAGGTGAATCCCACTGTGGAACCTATGCGGATGAAGCCAAGTGTCCCCTCTCCTGGTACCAGGCATGCCTATATGATGCATGCTCAGTCACATGTCCTCAATACAAATATATATATATATTCAAGATGTCATGAATCAAGTATACATGGCATGTTATGCAATCGCACCCAACAGAAAAATGTATTATGATGTAAAATGCATGCATATATCATATCATCCTTTCATATTCTTACCATTGGCTTATCATCATCATAACATACATAGAACAAATGTGAGCAACACATCACAATTCCATACACTAGCCAATAGTCACATTAGGTAATACCGCCTACACATACCTCGCTTGCCACAAAATAATTTACCAAACAGCAGCGAGATGATCCTCACTCAAGAGCTATGCATACCTAAGCAGAAGCATTACAAATCAGAATCGTTTGCCATATTAATTCTTATACGCAGTAACGTTTTCACTCCTCTCTATCCTAAAATCCCAATCGGTTTTAATCATGTTTTCTTCCCAAATAATATTCTGACTTCATATTAATTTTTACCAACATTTATCAGTGAAAAATCCTAAGATTTCCAACCCCAAACAGATTCGGTTTTTTTGTACAGAAAATCCTCAAAGTTTTATTCATAAGATTTTTACTTCCTTAGTCCCATGGTGCAAAAAGAAAACATATATGTCCCGCTGTCTATTTGATTTAAATAGGGCTTAGTATAGATTAAGGGTCACCAAAACAGAATCAGTTTTCCCAAGCAAAAACATCAAGGATCATTATTTCCAAACTCAACAAATTTATCTACGGAGCTCTGCAAGTAGTCTAAGCATACTGTCCATTTTATTTTAATTTGATGTACACTAAATCACAACCAAACAGCCCCACTTCTTTTAGGAAGATCATATCAAAGCTTATTTCCTTCATGCATTTAAACTATGACCCAACGTTATCAATACGACAGAAATAATAATAAGGCTAAAGAAAATACAAGGCTACTTCCTATCATGCTTCACGGCTTGGCTAGAGAAAAGAAAGAGATGTTTTGTGCTTACCTCTCTTGCAGCACACAAGAAACTCGAATAGAACAAGGACTAACACCACTGCCTTCCAAGCTCTACGAAACAGTAGCTCCACACGTCTCAAATGGTGACGCGCGCAAGAATGAGGGGAGTAAAATCAGCTTAAGTTGGTTACTACATGAGACAGAATATTTCCTTCAACCACAAGAGATAAGGGAACGCAAGAACAAGAGTAAACAGAGGCAACATATTACCTCTTGGATAATGGTGCGTCACCGAGTAAGGAAAGGAGAGACAGAATGTGATTACAAATCTGGTATAACCCCAAACAGCTCCACGGTTTTTGGAGGAGAAAAATGTGAAGTTAACTCTTGAGTCCACTCTTTATATGTGCCACGGTCTCAAGGAGGATGGAAGGTGTTTAGGATATTTGTTTTCTTCCAATGGGGTTCACGGTTTATAGGGGAAGAGGAGAGGGAATTCAAATTTTGGTTGGTCTCCTTTGCTAAGGCCTACGGTCTTGAGAATGAGGGAGGAAGGAAATGACTAGTTTTCTCCTACATACATCGCTATTTTGAGTGGAGGAATGAAGCCTAGTTTGCTGATTTAAAAATAGCTATAAGTTCAGAATTGTTTGGCTCACTCTCTCCTCTCTTACGCATAAAAGGAGGTCAAAAGGGTGTAGAATTTCTGCTCCAATTGGATCACATGCAAACTGGACACACTTCTCTCAATGGTTGAATATTTAGAAAGCTGAATGCACTTGGCTAATCTTCACTAGTAATCAGAAATTTCTCTCACTCATGCGCACAAGAGAAAAGAATGGCTAAGGGATTTCTGCCTAATCAACTAACATGCAGATCTGACCTCTTTCCTTCCATAGGCTGCATGTTAACAAGGCTGCCAAAAGTTGCCTAATGGCACAAGCCATCAGCTTGCTTGCTGCCCATTTCAGCGCTGAACAAAGAGGATGCATGTGACAGGATTTTATTTTATTTTCTTATGCCATGTGTTGGTTCTAAACCAATCATGGACTACCTTGAGAGATTCTTAGGATAAGGTAAGATAGATGAGTGTTTGGGCTGAATGTAAGATGCTCCTTATGGCCCTTAGGCTTCGGCCAAAACAAGAAAAAGGGGTGCCAAAAACATACAGCCCAAGGGTGTGACTAATTTAGGTACAAGCCCAAAGAATTATAAGTTCCCAAGTCTTATGAGTATTTTTAATTTTTCTATAAGTCGTCATTAATTTATTCTTACATCTTTTACCAATGTTTCATATGCCTCAAATGAATTCTCACCTATCATTATAATTCAAATAATTTTCCTAACTCACTATTAATTCCACAGTAGTAACCATCTAATTCGAGTACCAAACAAAACATCACATGTAATTCGAATTTCCACACATGCGTTCTTATGCCTTATAATATTTTATGCATTTTTCCTAATTACGTGGGATGTTACACATATATATTTAAAATCTTTATTTTAAACATTTTTTCAAAAAATGCTTTTACATGAAATATTAATTTTGTTTACTTAATAATGTTTCACTATCTTTAAATTTTAACTTTTACTATTCCCAGTACTTTGAACTATTATTGAATTTATAACTATACATTTCTTAAATCGTCACGACATTTTATGGTTAAGAAGAAAAATGCTTTTAATTTATAATCTTATTTTTTAAATTGGTTATACGTATATATTTAAAACATATATGTTAAACTTTTAAAAAAAAATGCGTGTATGATTTTTTTTTCTTTTTTGTATTATATTTAGGAATTGAATATTTTGGAAAAAAAAAATTTTAAAAAACTTGTTGGCTTCTGGAATATTAACTTTTGTTTTTTTTAGGACATTGGTTTCAACGTTAATTATGATGAATTTATTGGAAGATAAAAAGCTTCATATACCTGTATTATATTTTGGAATTGAAGAGCCACCAATTTCTCTTTTGATTTATATTCTGAATATGAGCATGCAGAGCAAAGCTTTCCAATGCCTAATTACATTACTCAATTAAGCCATATAATTCTTAAAGAAAAAACTATTTAAAATATTAAAATATATTTTAGGCTGTTTATGTCCCACCTAATTGCATTCTTGTATTTCTTTATTTAAAAAAATAGTTCTGCTAAATAATGTTTCATTTTAATTAGTTAATATTTTTAATTAAGCCAGCTAATTACTTTTCCAATGCAGCTATCTGGAAAGTTTGGGGGGATATTTTGATAAAAACGAATGGATAGATTGCTTGAGTTTGTCTTTTCAAATACCGTTAGTTGTAAAACAAAACAATGCAACTCTTGGTATTCCATAATCGTAATAATAATAATAATCAACCATAATACGCTTTACGAACCATTTTTTGATGACTATGGTTATGCATGATTACTTTTTGTATATGGAACGTTAATAAGATGACATCCATTGGTGGCTTGTCCTTTTCGAATGCAGTAATTTAATTAACATGAATATCCATTTAACAACGTTTGTTCATTTCTACATAAAAAAGGCTAAAATATAAGTTAGCCCCTTGAACTTTGATCATATTTCAAATTAGCCCCTTGCACTTTTAATTATTTCAATTAACCCCCTGTACTTTATAATTGTTCCAAATCAACAATTTTGTTAAAAATTTTACAAACGCTATTAAACCTCCTCACATGCCCTAAGCCCTAAATCTCAAATATTTTTTCTCTCTTTTCTTCTACGTTCTCCCATCTCTTATTACAATTTTCTTTGGATCTTTTCTCAGTAGTTTGGGATGATTTCGATTTGGATCAGAGAAGATTAATGTGTCTCTTTTCTTATATGTTCTTCCATGGTCTCTCTTAATACATATTAACATGAAACAATCATCGCTGGAAACTGTATCATCTTGTGTTTTCCATGTCTTTGTTCTGGCAAATTAGTTTACTCTTGTTTTCCTTGTTCTGTTTCATATTGTTAACCAACTCTAGTTTCACAAATGATGTTTCAAAAAAATGCAGGTTGAGTGTACCATACTTAAAGACGATGGCACGTTGCAATCTTATGTTGGGTTCAGGATTCAACATGACAATCCCAGAGGCCCTATGAAAAGAGGAATTAGATACCATCCTGAGGTTTTTTATATTCTAACACACTGAGTTGCTATCAGATTTTTGTCAATGACAATAGTTTGGTTTATTTCTCTTAAATTTGTGTAAATAAATAATCAAGAGCTAAAACACTCATATTTTAGGAAGCCATAAGTAATCAAATTTACCTCCAGAATAGTTACAAACTTTCCAGTGATGATTGTTTCCCCTTTGCAGAAGATGTTAATATGTATTAAGAGAGACCATGGGAGAACATAGAAGAAAAGAGACACATTAATCTTCTCTGATCCAAATCGAAATCATCCCAAACTTTTGAGAAAAGATCCAAAAAAAAAATGTAGTAAGAGATGGGAGAATGTAGAAGAAAAGAGAGAAGAAATTTTTGAGATTTGGGGCTTAGGGCATGTGAGGAGGTTTAACAGTGTTTGTAAAATTTTTACCTGAACTGTTGATTTGAAACAATTATAAAGTACATGGGGTTAATTGAAACAATTAAAAGTACAAGGAGATAATTTGAAACATGGTCAAAGTTCAAGGGAGTAACTTATATTTTAGCCTATAAAAAAATTTAATGCATAATCTTATGAAAAAAAAATTAAAGACACGTAAAACATTTAATGACATGGTGGCTCCATGTTTTCTAAAACATAATGCATAATTTTTTATTCAAATTATTTTTTTGTTTGCTTGTATATGTTTTAATATAAAAATTTTATTAAATTTTCTTTATTTTTTGAAATTAAAACAAAGGAATTTATATTTGAGTGGCTCTTCATTTCTTTTAAGTTAAATTTGGCTGATTTCAATGATGAATAGACTAATATATGCAACAACTATAATAATTATTGGTTCTAGGAATATTAAAAGACATGTAGCTCATTGTACAAAAGTAAAACATCAAGTAAAAACTTTAATGAGATGTTGGCTCCTAGTTCCCTAAACATAATGCATATTGACAGTTTTACAAATTCTTGACTAACAGCGGTGGAGCTGCTTTGATGCCTACTGGTGCCTTGGCACCATCTCTCTTTTCAAAAATTGTATTTACTACTCAGCTTTTTTGGCGTCTTTTGCAAATAACGATACAATATTGCTCCAATGGCACCTGCAAACAACAAAACACCACTTTGGTGCCTACTGGTGTCAAAAATTTGCTTCATATCTTGTCTTTATATATATATATATTTATTTATTTATTTTTTGGTTTACAAAAATAAGGTTTACAAAAATAATAATAATAAAAATAAAAAATAAAAAAATGATGAGAAGGTACATATTGAGCCTTGCTCCAGCATAGCATATTCCATCAACATCAGCGCACTCAATCAGTATCAACGAAGAGCAAAAATAGAGTTTTAAAAATATAAAAAAAGAGAGGAGAAGTAACACTCAAACAGAGATATTGAAAAGAATGAGAGACCAAGAAGTATCTTTGGAAGAAGAAAGGCACACGAATCTGGGAGAGAAAGAAAGGGGACTAAGTTCTAAAGACAATAAAACAGAAGCGAAGAAAAAAGTTCAAAGGATAGGAAGTATAACCTCAGCTGAGTCAGCTCCAGGTAAGAAAGCAACTAATAGTCTATTACTTTCACGTTTTGAGAAAAAAAAAAGAAATAATATACAAAGGGAAGTATGATATCTAACGATATGCAAGTTTAAGAGTGCTATTTTCTGAACCACTCGTTCGGACTTGCGAACATACCAGTTTCTTTTTATTTTATTCGATATTTGTTTTGATAGTTTCTTTTCATGCTATTTTTTGTCATCAAATATTTAATGATACTGTGGTTTTTAACTTTTCTGTTTGGCTTTAAAACAAGAAAAAAAACAGCTTTGTAGGATGTGTATTTACAAGCAATAACACTTTCACACTGAACCTAAGATTTTTGTATGACCATTTGGTTTTTTATCTAAGCCCTTGCACATTAGCTCTTAACACGTTAGCTGAACATTGGATAGGCCCCAACATTATTTGCTGGTGCATTTGAGTCATGGTGCAGATGACACACTTTGGTTCATTTTTGAATGAAATGATGGAGATATAAATTTTGCTAAAAGGGATGAAATTAAAATGTATATTCTTCTTTTAAAGTTAATTCTTTTTATAATAAAAAAATATTTAATACTCACAATTAAAGATTTTTATAAATTTCGAAGGGGCAATCACTAGTTACATGAAAAAAATTAAAAAATAATGCTCAAATTTATTGCAGAGAAATATTATCCTCTTGATTTTTATGAGCAAAAGAGAATTAATTTGAATTGTCAATTGAAGCATTTCCACCAGGACATCCCAAAAAAATCCAAAACTTCAAAATTTATCTTCAATGTCTGAGTTGTGTCAAGGATTATCTTAGACAAGAAAGTCAAATTCTTATAATTTGGTTGATAGGATTATTCGTCTTATCTTAACACTACCATTTTTACAACAAGTGGTGAACGTGCATCCTCAGCAATAAAAATTGTGAAAACAAGGCTTCGAAACAATATGGAGGATGACTTTCTTGCAAATAATTTGGTTGTGTATATTGAAAGAGAGATTGCTGAAACTTTCACTTCAGATTCTATCATTGAAGATTTCATCAGTTTAAAAGAGCGTCATTTACAATTTTAGGTATGCAATTTTTTATTATATTTTAAATTGTTCAATAAATGTTATTATACATATAATTATTATATTTGTGTATATTCATATCCTTAGGACAATGCTTGGTTCATTACTTATTATGTTATGGAAGGAAAATGAGGTTCTTTTATTTGGAATGCTTACTGGAAAGGTTATTGCTTTTTTATATGTTTGCTCTGATGTATAATCATTGGCTATTGTTCACTTGAATTTTCAATTTTATGTGACATTATGATGCAAACCGGCAAGTGTACCGATCGTTCAAGTAATAAAGTGATAAGTAAGTTATCGTCTCCACAGGGATTGTGAGCGAATATCTTATAAACGTCCTTTCAAGATATAAAACCCAAGTGATTTGAAGAACAATAGAAATCAAAGACAAAGACATATTTTTGGATTTTAAAATAAGAGAAGGATGCAAAATGATTTGGATAAAAATATGAGAGATATTGCAGGTAAGTACACTCGCCCTATGATCCCCTCTTTTACTACGGATTGATTCACAATGCTCTATTAAAATAAACAACCAAACAATTTATCATCCAAACAATTATTAGCTAAACCCCAATTCCTTGCAAATTTAGCCTTTTAATCACAATTAAAACCCAAATTCCTTGCAATGTTTCAATTGAGATCAAGCATTACACAGATAAATTAAACGTTTGTAATCAAAAATGCGTCTACTCCTAGCACGCATGTTAATTATTATCCTACCCCCTTTCTGGACCAAAACCCCAATATTCCTATCTAGGGTTCTAACCCTCAGATTATCATTCAACACTAAACTGATCAGATTTAATATAAACGATAAGCAATACGCACTGAGTAGGCATAAATCAATTAAATTAAAGAGCGAAAAGTAAACCAATCCATAAATAAACAAAAGGTTCACATAGGGTTTCTGACCCTACCCACAATGAAGGAAACTAGCCAGACATGGTCATAGCTGAATTACACTGATTCATAAAAGAAGAATAATAGCTGAATTCAAAAGGAAAAGAAAATAGTCTCCAAGATCAATCTCCGCCCAAAAAGCTCCCCAAGTCCTTCGCCAGCTCTCCGTCTGTTTTCACTCTTGTCTTCTGATCCCCCCCTTTTATTTTGCTCGCACGCGTTCAAAACACGGTGTCTTCCTGCTCGAAAACCGGCGCTGATGGCGCCGTTTTTGCACTGAATTCGAATTAATCCGCGCTGATGGCGCCGATCATACTTCTTCCGCGCTGATGGCGCAGAATTTTCACTGAAAATGCATTTATTCCGCGCTGATAGCGCCGCCCATCTGATCCAAATTTTCCTTCTGCGCAAATTCTCATTTTTCCATGCTATATTCCTATCCAAATATAAACTTGTGTGAGAAATAACATTGAAAATGAAAAACTAACAATTAATCCATAAAATGTATTGATAAATATGCTCTTTTGACCTTAAAGCTTAGTATTTTAACTTGGAAAATCAAATATATTCCAACCACATCAAATCATTCCCAGATTTAAATGTTGTTGTCCCCAGCAACAAACTAGATTTCACATGAAGAAACAAGCAATCATCAATCCAGCATACCATTACTCAGACAATCAAGAAATCACTATACTAAGCATGACTGATTCAATGCAAAGAAATCTTAACAATGCTCTCTGCCCTCATGAACATTAGAATCTAACTTGATCACCCCTCACCAAGATAAACATGTATCACTCAACACTTAGTGTTTAGGGGGATAGAAATCACTCAGTCCATCACAACAATAGCACTACCATAAGCTTGACCATATTCTCTAAATTCCTAAAAATAAGGAATATTACACATGCAACAATTGATCAAAAGGACTTCACAGGTTGTATCTTGGCCTGACTAGGGGTAAGGATATATGGATAGTGACTAATTTACGATGAGATTGAAAAACTGATAAATTCATAACTCAAAGACATTTTCAACTCAACGGTGTTGCTCCACTAACATTCCCTCAGAATTTCGGGAATCAATTCCTTTCACCCACATTTATTCTTAAGATCTTCATACATATCATTTTTCTTTCTTTTCCAGAATTTTCTCTTTTTCTGTTTTTTTCTTTGTGGGTGACCCTTAATTACTTAACCTTAGTGGAGCTTACCTCAATTTCTTATTTATTTTTCAACATATCAATTTCAATATCAATCAAGGTAGGCATGGACAAGGTTAAACAATCAATCAGGTATCATGAACAAATAGGCTCAGGCTCAAAGGGGCTAACAATGGAAAATTCATAAGGTGAGCTATTTGGCCATAGGCTAACAAGAATAAAATGCCTTTATCATTTCAATCAATGCATGCATAACAGAGAAATAGAGCAAGTTCTAGAGTGCTATTCTAGTGCGGCCTCTCAAGAAAAATTTAACTGTATAGGCTCAAACCTCACTAGCTATGGCTATCAAGCTAGACTTAATCACAAGAACATCAAACATCATTAATCTTTCAAATCACAGAATTCAATCAAACGAGCAATCATGAAAACTAATCATGCCCAAGTAATGTCATGCTAGATTATTATAACAAATATGCCTCCTCAAATATAATCATGCAAGTTGCATAGGGAACACATTTAAACCTGGGCATGCTTTAGAATCATATTTTCCAAAATTTCCAAAAAACATTTCTTAATAAGAGCACACAAACAACTAAAAAAATAAAACTAAAACAATTGGTTAGAATATCTCCCCTGATAACGTTGTAATCCATTAGCATGCTTGGCCTTCCATTCCCAGATTTAGAACATTGTTGTCCTCAGCAATAATTAAACCACAAGAAGGAAGAAAAACCTGCACAATGGAACAAACAGTGGCATATAGGATAAACTATAATGCGCACATTAAAACATCAGAAAGAAATATACCAACACAAAACAACTAAAAATACGAAACAGAAAAATAAACTAATATACAAAATCTCCGTCAGCAAGGAGATATAATCAACCCTCCATGTCATCCCCCTCAGCAGCGTGGGATCAGCAAATGGAGGGTCCGGTGGTACTGGATGCTTTGGTGTATGAGACCACCATTCCCAGATTTGTTCCAAACCATGAAGCCATGTTAAGAACTCTTTCAAGCTTTGATTTTTCCGAGAGATAGAGTCTCGGTGTCTCTTGTCAAACTTCAGCTCCCGGTGTCTCTTCTAACTCGTATCAAAGAGTTTCACCACTTCCTTTCTTAGTACCTTCTTCAGTATCGAATTACACCTCCTTTGAGACGTCTTCACCTCTTTGACATCATCTTTTAGAGTTTGAGGAAGATCCTTCAATTCCACTTTTGAGGCTCCATCTTCCTTGTAATCATCTACTTTTCAGGAACCTCAACCGCTACATCTTTTTCTTTCTTTACGACTTCAAAACTAAAACAATCGTCCTTTTGAGAAGACTGTTTTAGAGAATCGAAGACGTGAATAGTAACGGTTTCATCATTCATTCTTAGCTCGAGCTTCCCGCTTTCAACATCAATCAGTGCACGAGATGTAGCTAAGAAAGGTCTACCCAGCAAAAAAGGCATTTCAGCTCCCCCTTCCATGTCCAACACCACAAAATCAGCAGGGAAGATGAACTTGTCCACCTTGACAAGAACATCTTCAATAATACCACTAGGCTTCCTCAAAGACTTATTAGCAAGTTGAAGAGATGTTAAAGTAGGCTTCAACTCGGTGATCTCCAAGGAATTACAAATAGAAAGGGAATCAAATTAATGCTAGCCCCTAGATCACATAATGCTCTGCCAATTTTTGTGTTACCAATTTCAACAGAAATATTGAAGCTCCCTGGATCATGACGCTTAGGCGGGAACTTCTTTGTAATAATAGCACTACACTCCTCAGTGAGTGTCACCGTTTGGCATTCTTGCAACTTGTGCTTTCTTGACAACAAATCCTTCATGAACTTGGCATAATTTGGCATGCTAGCAAAGGCTTCAGCAAAAGGGATATTGATATGCAATTTCTTGAATATATCAAGAAAACTTCCATATTGTTGCTTCTCCTCCTTCTTGAATGTGTCATGGCTCTCACATATTCAGGACTCAGCTCAAACTTCTTCTTTTCAACTGGCTTCTCCACTTCAGCAGGTTTTTCAATTTCTTTTTTTGGCTCCTTAACCTCCTTTAGCTTCTTTTCAGCTTCCATATTTACTCTCAGCTTTTCTGGAGCTGCTACCACTTTTCCACTTCTAGTTGTGACAAACATACAATTCTCCTTGGGATTTGTAACTGTGTTACTAGGAAAAGTACCTGGAATTACTTGCTTTGCCAATTGGCCTATCTGATTCTCCAGGTTCTTTATGGAAGCATTTGTATTTTTGTTGTTGGCTCTAGTCTCCTCCATAAAGGTATTAGTGGTCTGAGCCATCTCATTCGAAGTCTTGGCCATTTGTGAAAAGGCTTTTTCCCACCAGCAGCCTCTCGTTGTTGATTCTGTGAAGGCTGAGTATAATTATTAGATTTGAAATCCATGCCAACTCCCTGGCTCTCCGCTGAAAATTATTACCACCACCACCAGAAAAATTCTGATTTCTCTGAAGATTTGGTT